>NC_069507.1:248127785-248382785 GCF_027579735.1 Bombina bombina
AACACTGATCGAGTCCTCATTCAGACTGTCAGGTTATTCCAGTCTATTTGGAAAGAAAGGACATACCTGAATAAAAATATCCAGTAAGTTCTACCACGTTGATCACCTGTCCCTGTGATCTTACAGGTGAGCAATCTAAGGCATCATTTTGTCACTGTTTTTATCGATTCTACTCATTTTTGATATATATATTTTTTGTATCTCCATCTACATATGCACATGAGGAACTTCTTCTGTAAGCGCTGTTAGAAACACCTCTTCTACAACCATATATATATATATAATGCAAATTATGTATCAGCAATTACACACTGCATTGCTAACAATTGGCTAGATTACGAGTTTTGCGGTAAGGTGAAAAAGCAGCGTTAACAGGTCCTAACGCTGCTTTTTTACGCCCACTGCTATTACGAATCTTGCAGGTTTAGGGGCACTGCACACTTTTTTGGCCTTACCGCAAACCAACTTATGCAAATTGCATATATTCTTTTTTCAATGGGACTTCCATAGCGCTGATATTACAAGTTTGTCCTAGGAGGCCAAAAAGTGAGCGGTACAGACAATCCCGCAAGATTCCTAACGCATTTTAAAGTCAGTAGTTATGAATTTTACGCTACAAAGCTGTAGCATAAAACTCATAACTAAAGTGCTAAAAAGTACACTAACACCCATAAACTACCTATTAACCCCTAATCTGCCGCTCCGGACATCGCCACCACTAGAATAAACATATTAACCCCTAAACCGCCGCACTCCCGCCTCGCAAACACTAGTTAAATGTTATTAACCCCTAATCTGCCGCCCCTAACATCGCCGCCACCTACCTACATTTATTAACCCCTAATCTGCCGCCCCTGACATCGCTGACACCTACATTATACTTATTAACCCCTAATCTGCCACTCTGGATATTGCCGCCACCTACATTATGCTTATTAACCCCTAATCTGCTGCCCCAACATAGCCGACACCTACATTATATTTATTAACCCCTAATCTCCCTCTCCCAATGTCGCTGCAACCTACCTACATTTATTAACCCCTAATCTGCCGCCCCCAACGTTGCCGCCGCCACTATTCTAAATGTATTAACCCCTAAACCTAAGTCTAACCCTAACCCCCCTAACTTAAATATAATTTAAATAAATCTAAATAAAATTACTATCATTCCCTAAATTATTCCTATTTAAAACTAAATATTACCTGTAAAATAAACCCTAAACTAGCTATAATATAACGAATAGTTATATTGTATCTAGCTTAGGGTTTATTTTTATTTTACAGGCAAGTTTGTATTTATTTTAACTAGGTAGAATAGTTACTAAATAGTTATTAACTATTTAATAACTACCTAGCTAAAATAAATACAAATTTACCTGTAAAATAAAACCTAACCTAAGTTACACTAACACCTAACACTACACTACAATTAAATAACTTACCTAAATGAAATACAATTAAATAAATCAAATACAATTAGCTAAATTACAAAAAACAAACAAACACTAAATTACAGAAAATAAAAAACAAATTACAAGATCTTTAAACTAATTACACCTAATCTAAGAGCCCTATCAAAATTAAAAAGCCCACCCAAAATAAAAAAAAAAACCTAGCCTAACCTAAACTACCAATAGTCCTTAAAAGGGCCTTTTGCGGGGCATTGCCCCCAAGAAATCAGCTCTTTTACCTGTAAAATAAAATACACACAACCTCCCAACAGTAAAACCCACCACCCACACAACCAACCCCCCAAATAAAACCCTAACTAAAAAAACCTAAGCTCCCCATTGCCCTGAAAAGTTCATTTGGATGGGCATTGCCCTTAAAAGGGCATTTAGCTCTATTGCGGCCCAAAGCCCTAACCTAAAAATAAAACCCACCCAATACACCCTTAAAAAATCCTAACACTAACCTCCGAAGATCCACTTACCGGGAGAAGTCTTCATCCAAGCGGCAAGATGTCCTCAACGAAGCCGGCAGAAGTGGTCCTCCAGACAGGCAGAGGTGGTCCTCCAGACGGGCAGAAGTCTTCATCCAGATGGTATCTTCTATCTTCATCCTTCCGACGTGGAGCGGGTCCATCTTCAAGATATCCGGCACGGAGCATCCTCTTCCAACGTCGACTACCCGACGAATGAAGGTACCTTTAAGTGACGTCATCCAAGATGGCGTCCCTTAGATTCCGATTGGCAGATAGAATTCTATCAGCCAATCGGAATTAAGGTTGAAAAAATCCTATTGGCTGATGCAATCAGCCAATAAAATTGAAGTTCAATCCTATTGGCTTATCCAATCAGCCAATAGGATTGAGCTCGCATTCCATTGGCTGTTCCAATCAGCCAATAGAATGCAAGCTCAATCCCATTGGCTGATTGCATCAGTCAATGCGATTTTTTCAACCTTAATTCCGATTGGCTGATAGAATTCTATCAGCCAATCAGATTCTAAGGGACACCATCTTGGATGATGTCACTTAAAGGTACCTTCATTCGTTGGGTAGTCATCGTTGAAAGAGGATGCTCCATGCCGGATGTCTTGAAGATGGACCCGCTCCGCGTCGGAAGGATGAAGATAGAAGATGCCGTCTGGATGAAGACCTGCCCATCTGAAGGACCACTTCTGCCCATCTGGAGGACCACTTCTGCCTGCTTTGTTGAGGACATCTTGCCACTTGGATGAAGACTTCTCCCGGTAAGTGGATCTTCGGGGGTTAGTGTTAGGATTTTTTAAGGGTGTATTGGGTGAGTTTTATTTTTAGGTTAGGGCTTTGGGCCGCAATAGAGCTAAATGCCCTTTTAAGGGCAATGCCCATCCAAATGCCCTTTTCAGAGCAATGGGGAGCTTAGGTTTTTTAGTTATGGTTTTATTTGGGGGGTTGGTTGTGTGGGTGGTGGGTTTTACTTTTGGTGGGGTTGTGTGTATTTTTTTTACAGGTAAAAGAGCTGATTTCTTGGGGGCAATGCCCCGCATAAAGGCCCTTTTAAGGGCTATTGGTAGTTTAGGTTAGGCTAGGGGTTTTTTTTTTTATTTTGGGTGGGCTTTTTATTTTGATAAGGCTCTTAGATTAGGTGTAATTAGTTTAAAGATCTTGTAATTTGTTTTTTATTTTCTGTAATTTAGTGTTTGTTTGTTTTTTGTAATTTAGCTAATTGTATTTGATTTATTTAATTGTATTTCATTTAGGTAATTTATTTAATTGTAGTGTAGTGTTAGGAGTTAGTGTAACTTAGGTTAGGTTTTATTTTACAGGTAAATTTGTATTTATTTTAGCTAGGTAGTTATTAAATAGTTAATAACTATTTAGTAACTATTCTACCTAGTTAAAATAAATACAAACTTGCCTGTAAAATAAAAATAAACCCTAAGCTAGATAAAATGTATCTATTAGTTATATTGTAGCTAGCTTAGGGTTTATTTTACAGGTAAGTATTTAGTTTTAAATAGGAATAATTTAGGTAATGATAGTAATTTTATTTAGATTTATTTAAATTATATTTAAGTTAGGGGGGGTTAGGGTTAGACTTAGGTTTAAGGGTTAATACATTTAGAATAGTGGCGGCGACGTTGGGGCAGCATATTAGGGGTTAATAAATGTAGGTAGGTTGCAGCGACATTGGGGGAGGGAGATTAGGGGTTAATAAATATAATGTAGGTGGCGGCGATGTTGGGGGCGGCAGATTAGGGGTTAATAAGTATAAGATTAGGGGTGTTTAGACTCGGGGTTCATGTTAGGGTGTTAGGTGTAAACATAAAATGTGTTTCCCCATAGGAATCAATGGGGCTGCGTTACTGAGTTTCACGCTGCTTTTTTGCAGGTGTTAGACTTTTTCTCAGCCGGCTCTCCCTATTGATGTCTATGGGGAAATCGTGCACGAGCACGTACAACAAGCTCACCGCTGACTTAAGCAGCGCTGGTATTGGAGTGCAGTGTGGAGCTGAATTTTGCTCTACGCTCACTTCTTGCCTGTTAATGCCGGGTTGATAAAAACCCGTAATACCAGCGCTGTATGTAAGTGAGCGGTGAGAATAAAGTGCAAGTTAGCAACGCACCCCTCATAACTCAAAACTCGTAATCTAGCCGAATTTGAATAAAATTTGGAACATATTGCATATTATTTCTGAAGTCTACAGAATACTTTACATTCTCACAGGGAAAATAGAAAAACAAACACTTTTAAGACAAATTAAATCAAAATTGGGTAAAATAAATAATGAGCAGATATAGATTTTTTTTTACTATGCATAATTAGGCATTTTATTGGAGAATTCATTTTGAGCTTAATTTACCATTAAACTGAATTTCATGATTGCTTTTGAATTCTAATCAATTGGTAAATTATCAGTTTTTGTGAGAGATATAAATTTGAGATTGCAGTTTAATTGTTTTATCAATACTGACGTAAAGGTTCATGAAAACTATTCTGTATTTAGAACCCGCTGGCAGGGGCCTATTAGTCAATAAATAGAGTACAGATTAGTTCACTTTTTGCCTTTATGTCCTTTTTATAACCCAGTAAATGAGTTTATTATAATCTATGGATATGTCACCTCAAACAGATTTTACTGTGATTAGGAATGAAAACTGAGTACAGGATACAAAGCTGTCACAAAATTAGCCAGGGGCAACTGTAATTAATAGAGATGCACTGCAGCTAAGGGGTTAAATTGTTTACCCCAAGAGAGGCATAGAGAGGTTTAGGACCAGTGTAGACAAGGAAAGTAAGTCATTATTTTACTGACGGAATTCCAAGCACTTTCTCAATATCTTGTAAGCACAGGCAACACATGAAATATTCATGAAGGTTTGTCTTTCATACAAGAGGCTTGAAAGCTACAGAAACTGAGTTCACACCATATGAAGCGTGTGGAAATGTTACTCCAAGCTTAGCCCATAGGTCTGACTATGACCTTTAAGCAGACAAATAAGACATTTCTTCCTTCCTAAACTCCTCAGTGGCTTTCCATAAGCTTGTGATGTGCTGTCTAGCATCGTATGCAGAATGTGTCTGCGTCTCTAACTTGGGAATGAAAAAAAAACAACTAATCTCAGCAATCATCCATTTTTAGGGGAAAGATTGTTTTGTAAGGATAATAAAAAAGATACTTTTGTGATGTCCAGTAAAAATCTCAGACCATATAACTTATAACATTTACTGAATTAACATGTAAGGTTCATGCTGACCTGTTTACATCGCTCTGTATTGGCTATTTGGGGAATCACAGTAATGCTTCCTGCTGCATGTCCCCAGGAGCGCTTCCTGCTGCATATCCCCAGGAGCGCTTCCTGCTGCATGTCCCCAGGAACGCTTCCTGCTGCATGTCCCCAGGAGCGCTTCCTGCTGCATGTCCCCAGGAGCGCTTCCTGCTGCATGTCCCCAGGAGCGCTTCCTGCTGCATGTCTCCCAGGAGCGCTTCCTGCTGCATGTTTCCCAGGAGGGCTTCCTGCTGCATGTCTATCAGGAGCGCTTCCTGCTGCATGTCTCCCAGGAGCGCTTCCTGCTGCATGTTTCCCAGGAGGGCTTCCTGCTGCATGTCTATCAGGAGCGCTTCCTGCTGCATGTCTCCCAGGAGCACTTACTGCTGCATGTTTCCCAGGAGTGCTTCCTGCTGCATGTCTACCAGGAGGGCTTCCTGCTGCATGTTTCCCAGGAGGGCTTCCTGCTGCATGTTTCCCAGGAGTGCTTCCTGCTGCATGTTTCCCAGGAGCGCTTACTGCTGCATGTCTACCAGAAGTGCTTCCTGCTGCATGTCTCCCAGGAGCGCTTCCTGCTGCATGTCTACCAGGAGCGCTTACTGCTGCATGTTTCCCAGGAGCGCTTACTGCTGCATGTCTACCAGAAGTGCTTCCTGCTGCTTGTCTACCAGAAGTGCTTCCTGCTGCTTGTTTCCCAGGAGCGCTTCCTGCTGCTTGTTTCCCAGGAGCGCTTCCTGCTGCATGTTTCCCAGGAGCGCTTCCTGCTGCATGTCTACCAGGAGTGCTTCCTGTTGCTTGTTTCCCAGGAGCGCTTCCTGCTGCATGTCTCCCAGAAGTGCTTCCTGCTGCATGTCTCCCAGGAGCGCTTCCTGCTGCATTTCTCCCAAATGTGCTTCCTGCTGCATGTCTACCAGAAGTGCTTCCTGCTGCATGTTTTCCAGGAGTGCTTCCTGCTGCATGTTTTCCAGGAGTGCTTCTTGCTGCATGTTTACCAGGAGTGCTTCCTTCTGCATGTTTTCCAGGAGCGCTTCCTGCTGCATGTCTACCAGGAGTGTCAAAATTATAGGAAAATCATATTTTGTATAGATTCCTTTGTTGTTACTGGTCAGTGGCCATAAAAGGTCTGCACTTCACATTTGACCTTTTATGGATCACAAAGATTTGAATCTGCTGTATGCAATTGGTTAAATATGAACAGAGAATGTTGGAGGACATATTCTGTTTTGTAGATGCAGTGGGTGGGACATATGTTGTGTAGGTTGTTGGAAATATAACCGTTTTGATGTCAGTGACTTTGTAACCTCTCTTGCACCTAGCAGTCTTACAAGTCTGATTCATTGCCAGTGCAGTTTGTATGATTGCAAGTTCCTATAAATAATCACTTTGTAGTGTTATAATAATACTGGTATCTTTTAATGTATAACAATTATATATCAAAGTATCAAACTGTGAATAAATAAACTCTTAAGAGAGTCTTGGAACCTAAGTTGTGTAATATATGTGATAGACACAGATGTCACATTTCACTCTGTCATCATTCATGGTTCATCAGGATATCCTTTCCCAATAATGTGGCGATGCTTATTGTGCTCATTATAACTGTATTTGGTTTGTGCTGCAAACTTTACAAAATGAAGGAGAATCATTAGGTTGTGCTCCTGGACTATTTAGAAGAGTTGGCGTATTCTTGTTTTTCAGCTCTGTCCTTTTCGCCTACAGCAATTATTTTTATTTTCTCCTCATAGTTAAGATAGGAATAAGGGCTCGGTGTATATGTGCTAGATCTGCTACTAATATTAAGAAGAATTGTTGCCTCCTATGAGTGTATCCCTGAACCTTACAACTGACAATTCTCCATGTGAAAGATAAAAAACCCTGAACAGTCTGTTCCCAAACAGAGCAGCGTCTGGTACAAAGACACATGTATGTTTTATTAAGATGAAATAGCATTTACATTCCATACGCCACACTTCTTACCCAACATTAATAAAGACAGATGGCGTCGTCTTCAGTAAGTGGCAGACCAAGCACCATCACATATCTAATGAATAAAAATCGGGGTCATGATAAATATAATTCCTATCTGACAATAATATACATATTTGTTAGAAAACTTTCATCTACTTTCTCATTAGTAAAACTTTTTTTCCAGACTAAAATAAAGTTCATATAATTGCAGTGTTCATGATTAGAGTAACATGGAAATCAAAATAAAACTGTATTATTCAGATAAAAAAACACAAACAACTTAGCTCTTTATCACAAGAGCATACAGAGATATGCTCAGGAGTGTGCAAGTGTCTTCAGTGTAAGAAATATATATATTACACGTTTTTTTTATACATTATTTTGGTGACAATTAATTTGATTCACAGTGATAATAAGGAATTTCGATACCAAACAAATGTGTACAAATGAGATTGCTAAGCTTTTGTAAGTGAATAATCGATATAAAACTTATATACTTTAATCATAAAGGTTAAAATAGGATAAAACACCCCTAATATATCCTAAACCCACTACCATAGAAACAAAAAGCAAAAACTAACACCAAACCGACAGTCACTTTTCTGTTTCCTGGCCGATAACAGGAAACGTCGGCATCAGGTGGCTGAAGTGACTGTACAGTGTTGGAGTAAAGTAATTAAAACAAACGCGTTTCGGCTAATATATAGCCTTTATCAATGCTATACTTTACAGTGTCAAATCGTTTAAACGATTTGACACTGTAAAGTATAGCATTGATAAAGGCTATATATTAGCCGAAACGCGTTTGTTTTAATTACTTTACTCCAACACTGTACACTGTACAGTCACTTCAGCCACCTGATGCCGACGTTTCCTGTTATCGGCCAGGAAACAGAAAAGTGACTGTCGGTTTGGTGTTAGTTTTTGCTTTTTGTTTCTATGGTAGTGCGTTTAGGATATATTAGGGGTGTTTTACCCTATTTTAACCTTTATGATTAAAGTATATAAGTTTTATATCGATTATTCACTCATATTTAGTAAGGATGAGTGCTATTTAAGCCCCTGTCTTTTCTGTCTCTCCCCTGTTAATATTAATTTAAGGGACAGCACCGGAATCTGTTTCACAGATTCTTTTTCCTTACTTAGCATACGTGTGTAGTGCCAGTTAACTATTCCTCTTAACTAAGCTTTTGTAAGGTCACCTCTAGTAGATTAGAATGGGGCGCAATATACAAGAAGCACTGGGAGATATCGCCTAGTCTATCCCTTTAGCTGCTCCTCTTGCTAATTCATACAAGTAGCCTGACCCACCCCAATAACCCC
Source organism: Bombina bombina (assembly GCF_027579735.1). Classification (NCBI taxonomy): domain Eukaryota; kingdom Metazoa; phylum Chordata; class Amphibia; order Anura; family Bombinatoridae; genus Bombina; species Bombina bombina. The sequence goes on from NC_069507.1 coordinate 248,136,274, forward strand.
TTCAATACCAGTCACTGTCCCTTCTGGTTCCATGAAAGGAGTTTGCTGGGTAACTGTTTGTACACCCAAGTTTTATTTCAATAATCATCCTTGTATCTCCACTCTCAGCATCCCGTACTATTAGATTGTAAGCTCTTCTGAAAAGCAATTTCTTCTTTTTAACCAAAATGATCATTTGTGTATGAGATTCATCATAACAACTGCTCTTTGCTATCTCCAGAATATTTATGCAGTAACTTCTATGTAAGCAAATATTCTTTCATAGTAAAAAACACAGATTAACAGTGTGCAGCCTTCTCTGGCATCCAAGAGGTTAATGTGCAAGTGTATCCTCAATTTCTATAGATAGTCCAGAATAAATGGGAATTTGAATATTTTACTCAGATTATAATTTTGATCTAGAATCATTTTAATGTTTTTTAATCTAAGTTACTATTCTGAAATGATGAATTAGTTAATATAATTCAATATACTCTAAATCAAATGATTAGAAAATGAAAGCAACTCAGTAAATGATGGATTTTATAAGAAAGCCTCGAGCGGAGCACTGAGGGGAGATAGTGACCATGCACCAAGCACTGCTCATTAGCAGCCACTTGTTACTCATCTAGCTGTGGTCACAGATACAATAATTACTAGCAAGGTATTACCAGCAGATTCTAGAATTGTAAAAATGATCTGTATGCACTGAAGAACTGCTCTCCTGTTGTCTAAAGCAGAGCCCCTGTGCAAGCACTCTCCCTGATGCCAGTCCTGGGGGTGTCTATAAAGCTCTCTAATTGGCTGCTCCCAGCATGATACTGACCTGTGAGACGCCTGACCTCCATCAGCATTTGTAACAGCTGCATAACAAGCTCCTGTTTTTAATGGACGTGAGCAGAGAGTCATGAATTATTTAATGTGACTTTCTCGTCATGAGCAAGCTTTTCTATTGTGAAATATGACAACACAATGAACTCTGTTAGTCACTGTCTTTAAAGATATAGGGGCCTATTTATTAATGTGTGAGCGGGCATGATACAATGTAGCGTATCATGTCCGCTGTCGGCATTTATCATTGCAATGCCGTCCCCTGAAGATTCGCGACCAATCGGCCGCTAGCAGGGGGTGTCAATCAACCCGATCGTATTCGATTGGGCAGATTGATATCCGCGGCCTCAGAGCAGGTGGACAAGTTATGGAGCAGCAGTCTTTAGACCGCTGCTTCATAACTTCTGTTTCCGGTGAGCCTGAAGGCTCGCGCGGAAACAGGGGCATCAGGCTCCATACGGAGCTAGATAAATTGGCCCTTCAGTGTTGAGTTCTGGGTTTCTTTTTACCTCTTTGGATCTTTGGAAGGATAACTATTTGTTTTTTTCTGGGCTCTTAAGGGACCACTCAATGCCGTAGAATTGAATAATTAACAAGTGCATAATAAAAAGACAATGATTTAACACCTACTCAGAATTTAAAATAAACAGTAGATTTTTGTTCTGCCAAATTTATTTTTTCTCCCATTTTCCCGGCTCCCTGTATCATGTGACATACATCAGCCAATCACAGACTAGTATACGTATACCCGTGAGCTTGTGCACATGCTCAGTAGGATCTTGTTCCCCAGAAAGTGTGAATATAAAAATACTGTGCAAAATTTGATAATGGAAGTAAATTGGAAAGTGTCTTAAAACTGCTGCTCTGTCTGAATCATAAAAGTTTATTTTGACTTCAGTGCCCCTTTAAGGGAACAATAAATTTCAAATTGACATGCACATGATTCGTTTCACAATCCCTTAGAAAAACGTATCAGATGGTTTTCAACAGAAAACCACCATTAAAGACTATGGGGCCTAGTTATCAAGCCGTCAACCTCAAATACGCTGGAATTCCGCAGCGTATTTGTGGCGAGGCTGATTCGCCTTAGTTATCAAAGGCTAGAGACCGGCAAAAGTAGAATTTTGTGACGTAAGCTTCGATCCGCCGGACTCAGTCCGACACAGATCGATTCTTACGTCACTTCAGATGTTCCGCACACAAGTGCGGCACAATCTGACTACTTTTGCTAGTTATCAAAAAACTAGCAGGTACGCTCGGCACTTTTCCGGCCCAGCGTACCTGGTTTTCAATCCACCGCCCTGGAGGCGGCGGATCCCATAGGAATCAATGGGAGTCTGACCATAGCGAAAGTACAAGTTCGCTGCTGCCAGATATCCCATTGATTCCTATGGGAGCTGTCTACACCTAACACCCTAACATGTACCCCGAGTCTAAACACCCCTAATCTGTCCCCCCCTACACCGCCGCAACTAAATAAAGTTATTACCCCCTAAACCGCCGCTCCCGGAGCCCGCCGCAACTATAATAAATGTATTAACCCCTAAACCGCCGCTCCCGTACACCGCCGCAACCTACATTATACCTAGTAACCACTATCCTGCCCCCCCTATACCGCCGCCCTCTATAATAAAGTTATTAACCCCTACCCTGCCAATCCCGCACCTCGCCGCAACTAAATAAATAGTTTAACCCCTAAACCGCCGCTCCCGGACCCGCCGCAACCTATATTAAACTTATTAACCCCTAATCTGCCCCCCCTACACCGTCGCCACCTATAATACATTTATTAACCCCTATCCTGGCCCCCCTACACTGCCGCCACTGTAATAAATTTATTAACCCCTAAACCTAAGTCTAACACTAACCCTAACACCCCCCTAACTTAAATATTAATTAAATAAATCTAAATAATATTTCTATTATTAACTAAATTAATCCTAATTAAAACTAAATATTTACCTTTAAAATAAACCCTAATATAGCTACAATATAAATAATAATTATATTGTAGCTATCTTAGGATTTATTTTTATTTTACAGGTAACTTTCAATTTATTTTAACTAGGTACAATAGCTATTAAATAGTTATTAACTATTTAATAGCTACCTAGCTAAAAAAAGAGAAATTTACCTGTAAAATAAAAACTAACCTAAGTTACAATTACACCTAACACTACACTATACTTAAATAAATTATTCCTATTTAAAACTAAATACTTACCTGTAAAATAAACCCTAAGATAGCTACAATGTAATTAATAATTACATTATAGCTATTTTATGATTTATATTTATTTTACAGGTAACTTTGTATTTATTTTAGCTAGTTAGAATAGTTATTAAATAGTTATTAACTATTTAATAACTACCTAGCTAAAAGAAATACAAAATTACCTGTAAAATAAATCCTAACCTAAGTTACAATTAAACCTAACACTACACTATCATTAAATAAATTAAATAAATTAAATACAAATAACTACAATTAAATACAATTACATAAACTAACTAAAGTACAAAAAATAAAAAAAGCTAAGTTACAAAAAATAAAAAATAGGTTGCAAACATTTAAAAAATATTACAACAATTTTAAGCTAATTACACCTAATCTCTAAGCCCCCTAATAAAATAACAAAGCCCCCCAAAATAAAAAAATTCCCTACCCTATTCTACATTAAAAAAGTTCAAAGCTCTTTTACCTTACCAGCCCTTAAAAGGGCCTTTTGCAAGGCATGCCCCAAAGAAAACTGCTCTTTTGCCTGTAAAAGAAAAATACAACCCCCCCCAACATTAAAACCCACCACCCACATACCCCTAATCTAACCCAAACCCCCCTTAAAATAACCTAACACTAATACCCTGAAGATCATCCTACCTTGAGTCGTCTTCACTCAGCCGAGCCACCAATGGAACTGAAGAGGAGATCCGGAGCGGCAGAAGTGATCCTCCAAGGGGCGCTGAAGAAGTCTTCCATCCAATGAAGTGATCCTCCAGGCGGCGCTGAAGAAATCTTCCATCCGGGCGATGTCATCCTCCAAGCGGTGCTGAAGAAGTCTTCTATCCGGGCGATGTCCTCTTCCAAGCGGGGTCTTCAATCTTCTTTCTTCAGGATCCATCTTCATCCCGCCGACGCGGAACATCCTTCTTTCCCGACGGACTACCGACGAATGAAGGCTCCTTTAAGGGACGTCATCCAAGATGGCGTCCCTTCAATTCCGATTGGCTGATAGGATTCTATCAGCCAATCGGAATTAAGGTAGGAAAAATCTGATTGGCTGATTGAATCAGCCAATCAGATTGAGCTCGCATTCTATTGGCTGTTCCAATCAGGGGATTAGTGTTAGGTTATTTTAAGGGGGGTTTGGGTTAGATTAGGGGTATGTGGGTGGTGGGTTTTAATGTTGGGGGGGTTGTATTTTTCTTTTACAGGCAAAAGAGCAGTTTTCTTTGGGGCATGCCCCACAAAAGGCCCTTTTAAGGGCTGGTAAGGTAAAAGAGCTTTGAACTTTTTTAATGTAGAATAGGGTAGGGAATTTTTTTATTTTGGGGGGCTTTGTTATTTTATTAGGGGGCTTAGATTAGGTGTAATTAGCTTAAAATTGTTGTAATATTTTTTAAATGTTTGTAACCTATTTTTTTATTTTTTGTAACTTAGCTTTTTTTATTTTTTGTACTTTAGTTAGTTTACGTAATTGTATTTAATTGTAGTTATTTGTATTTAATTTATTTAATTTATTTAATGATAGTGTAGTGTTAGGTTTATTTGTAACTTAGGTTAGGATTTATTTTACAGGTAATTTTGTATTTCTTTTAGCTAGGTAGTTATTAAATAGTTAATAACTATTTAATAACTATTCTAACTAGCTAAAATAAATACAAAGTTACCTGTAAAATAAATATAAATCCTAAAATAGCTACAATGTAATTATTAATTACATTGTAGCTATCTTAGGGTTTATTTTACAGGTAAGTATTTAGTTTTAAATAGGAATAATTTATTTAAGTATAGTGTAGTGTTAGGTGTAATTGTAACTTAGGTTAGTTTTTATTTTACAGGTAAATTTCTCTTTATTTTAGCTAGGTAGCTATTAAATAGTTAATAACTATTTAATAGCTATTGTACCTAGTTAAAATAAATTGAAAGTTACCTATAAAATAAAAATAAATCCTAAGATAGCTACAATATAATTATTATTTATATTGTAGCTATATTAGGGTTTATTTTAAAGGTAAGTATTTAGTTTTAAATAGGATTAATTTAGTTAATAATAGAAATATTATTTAGATTTATTTAATTAATATTTAAGTTATGGGGGTGTTAGGGTTAGTGTTAGACATAGGTTTAGGGGTTAATAAATTTATTACAGTGGCGGCGGTGTAGTGGGGGGCAGGATAGGGGTTAATAAATGTATTATAGGTGGAAATGGTGTAGGGGGGGCAGATTAGGGGTTAATAAATTTAATATAGGTTGCGGCAGGGTCCGGGAGCGGTGGTTTAGGGGTTAAACTATTTATTTAGTTGCGGCGAGGTGCGGGATCAGCAGGATAGGGGTTAATAACTTTATTATAGAGGGCGGCGGTATAGGGGGGGCAGGATAGGGGTTACTAGGTATAATGTAGGTTGCGGCGGTGTCCGGGAGCGGAGGTTTAGGGGTTAATACATTTATAAGAGTTGTGGCGGGGTCTAGGAGCGGCGGTTTAGGGGTTAGTAACTTTATTGAGTTGCGGGGGGCTCCGGGGGCGCCGGTATAGGGGGTAGAACAGTGTAGTTAGTGTGGGTGCTTAGTGACAGGCTAGCAGTAAAGCTGTAAAAAAGCCGAAGAGCAGCGAGATCGGATGAGTGATAACTCTCACAGTCCGCTGCTCATCGCCCCGTAATTGGTGCGCGGCTTTTTGACAGATTTATTGATAACTTAGGCGAATTTTTTCAGGCCCGCGGCGGCGATGGTAGGCGAGCTTAGGCGGGCATATTGGGCCGGCGAAGGCAGGAAAGTTGACACGTTGATAACTATCCCCCCTATGAGGCTGAATTATCAAATGTCTGTCGGACCTGATCCGACAGTGCGGATCAGGTCCGACAGACATCGCTGAATGCGGAGAGCAATACGCTCTCCATATTCAGCATTGCACCAGCAGCTCACAAGACTGCTGGTGCAACGCCGCCCCCTGCAAACTCGTGGCTAATCAGCAGCCAGCAGGGGGTGTCAATCAACCCGATTGTACTCGATCGGGTTGAATTCCAGCGATGTGTGTCCGCCTGCTCAGAGCAGGTGGAAAGGGTTAGACCGCTGCTTCATAACTGGTGTTTCACGGGGCCTCAAGCTCCATTCAGAGCTTGATAGATAGACCCCTATGGGCCAGATTACAAGTGTAGCGCTAATTAACGCTCCAGCTTGAGTGTTAACTGTGCTAGAAGTATGCTTTTTGTATGTGTTGGGTTGCGCAAGTATTATGAGTTGAAAGTAAACTGGTTTTGCTTGCACGCTAACCTGGCGAGCGCAAAAAGCTGAACTTAGAATATCACATGCGTAATAACCTATTCCCTCATAAAAGTCAATTGAGAAAAAAAAAAGTGGAAACAAAACCTAACAAATTACTTGCGCGCATACCCGATCGCATATTCTCAAGTGCACTAACCCAACATGAAAATATTCATATTTCACATTCCAATGTTCTTCACATAGCAGAATATGTTCTATTTATTCATAAATACATATGTCTACATATATCTAATGGTATTATGGTGCAATATATATCTATACCTATATGTATAGATGATTATATTTAGGTATAGATATATACAGATATGTAGGAATATCTATTTATAAATACTTAGAACATATTGTGCTATGTGCAGAACATTGGAATGTGAACTTTTTACATTAAATACGTAGTATAACACTTTATTAAATATGAATATTGCATAAATATGTTTTTACATGTTTTCATTTACTTAAATGCAAAGGGCTCTAATGCACTTATTTATATGTCTTATTTGTGTACATATGTATTTATGTGTTTACATGTGTATATATATATATATATATATATATATATATATATATATAAAATAACAACTCATTGTGTAGTTCATTAACAAATCTAGACAGGCCCAGAGGCTTGTTTTCCCACAGAAAACCTCTGAATTACATTGTTTCCAATGCAGCAAAGGACTCTGGGTAAGATATGCAAATTAAGTACACAATGACACAGCTTTTTACTTCAGTCTGCTTTTCAGCAGGTTCCCTTTACGCCAAAGTATCGCTGTTCACACAGCTTATAAACTTAGCTAGGGTTATAAACCCTATATATATAAATATATGTATATGAATACACACATATATATATATATATATTTAAAGGGAACACACAGTCCCCATAGACCGCAATGTAATGGCACTTTTAAGTGCCTTTTTTTTTTTCAAACACCCCACACCTGCCACTTTTGACCCCTAGGGGCCCTGTTTCTAAAGACCGCTGCTCCTTAGCTGGTCCGCCTGCTCTGAGTCTGCGGACATTAATCCGCCCGATCCTATATGATCGGGCTGATTGACACCCCCTGCTAGCAGTCGATTGTCCGCGAATCTGCAGGGTGCGTCATTGCACAAGCAGTTCACAAGAACTGCTTGTGCAATGATAAATGCCGACAGTGTATGCTGTCGGCATTTATCGATGTGCGACGGACATGATACGCTAAATCGTATCATGTCCGATCGCACTTTCATAAATCGGCACCCTAGAAACTGCTCCGTGCAGTATTTTTTTATGGAAGAAAAATTCTAACTTTTTTTTTAATAGAAAAAAAAAGACTTTATTTTGGGGCAAATTGTGGCACTTTTAGAAAATTAATCAGAGATTTGATGTCTGGTTAATTTTGTGAGCGCTAATCGCTACCGCAAGCGCTTGTAATGGGTGGTTATTTATTGCAAATTTGCCCATTTGTGGGTGCATGATAAATTAGTGCTCCACTTGTAATATAGCCCTTAATAATTTATTTAAAAACCTGAAAGTGTTTACTGTCTATTTAACTGTATTTAGGAATTATCAGATTGTTTCACTTCAGTACTGCACCTATATCTGTCTTACAAAGAAAACATGATTGAGAAAATCTGTTATATGTCTTAGAGACATATTTCCCATTATGGTAACTCTCAACATCAATTTATACAGGAAAGAGGAATCTCAAGGCGTTTAACAAACTTCTGAAACAGTTAGCCAAGCTTAGCGGAGCTCTGTTTTCAAAGCCAACCTTGTTTTTATCTAGTTCTCTCTTATAAAATATTAGTGAATTGCTCTTGGCACATACCAGAGATATACTGTTCTATTTCAAGAAATGAAGTCATTTTTTGGATAAAAGGGATTTTCATGCTTAAATCCTTCACCTCTGCTTGTATCTGACACAAAGGCTGTAGAGTTTGGAATTAGTTCTACTTTCAAAGAGAAAAGTAAAGTGGAACAGAGGATATACACGAGATTTTGTTCTTCAGAAACAAAAAGAAAATCAGCATAAAACATATATAAATATTCTCCTATCCGCTATAGCGTTTTGTAGCTTCTCATAAATCTTTGGAAATATGGCCCAAGTAAACAAGCAATAAAAAAGTGAAAAGTAACAAACAATTTAAAAAAAAAAACCCAAAACCTGTTGTCGGGGTATTCCTAGGGGAGGTTTCAAAGGGGGCTTCTGAGGATAATGGGGACCCCTGTGACATTTTAGGCATAAAAAATAAATATTTGTGGTTTCACTGGGAAATTAGCATCTTTTACAGCCAGCTCTGTTTTTTTTTAAACTGCAGTAGCAGCAGTGGTGGGATTTTAGTGACAGGTTCTAGTGGGATTCCAAAATTATAGTGACAGGTTCTGGTGGGATTCTGAAATTTTAGTAACAGGTTCTGGTGGGATTCTGTAATTTTATTAACAGGTTCTGGTGGGATTCCGAAATTATAGTGACATGTTTTGGTGGGATTCTGTTATAATAGTGATAGGTTCTGGTGGGATTCTGAAATATTAGCAACAGGTTCTGATGGGATTCTGTAATTTTAGCAACAGGTTGTGGTGGGATTCTGTAATTTTAGTAACAGGTTATGGTGGGATTCTGTAATTTTAGTAACAGGTTATGGTGGGATTCTGTAATTTTAGTAACAGGTTATGGTGGGATTCTGTAATTTTAGTAACAGGTTATGGTGGGATTCTGTAATTTTAGTAACAGGTTATGGTGGGATTCTCAAATTTTAGTAACAGGTTCTAGTGGGATTCTCAAATTTTAGCAACAGGTTCTGGTGGGATTCTGTAATTTTATTAACACGTTCTGGTGGGATTCTGAAATTATAGTGACATGTTTTGGTGGGATTCTGTTATAATAGTGATAGGTTCTGGTGGGATTCTGAAATATTAGCAACAGGTTCTGATGGGATTCTGTAATTTTAGCAACAGGTTGTGGTGGGATTCTGTAATTTTAGTAACAGGTTATGGTGGGATTCTGTAATTTTAGTAACAGGTTATGGTGGGATTCTGTAATTTTAGTAACAGGTTATGGTGGGATTCTGTAATTTTAGTAACAGGTTATGTTGGGATTCTGTAATTTTAGCAACAGGTTGTGGTGGGATTCTGTAATTTTAGTAACAGGTTATGGTGGGATTCTGTAATTTTAGTAACAGGTTATGGTGGGATTCTGTAATTTTAGTAACAGGTTATGGTGGGATTCTCAAATTTTAGTAACAGGTTCTAGTGGGATTCTCAAATTTTAGCAACAGGTTCTGGTGGGATTCTGTAATTTTATTAACACGTTCTGGTGGGATTCTGAAATTATAGTGACATGTTTTGGTGGGATTCTGTAATAATAGTGATAGGTTCTGGTGGGATTCTGAAATATTAGCAACAGGTTCTGGTGGGATTCTGTAATTTTAGCAACAGGTTGTGGTGGGATTCTGTAATTTTAGCAACAGGTTGTGGTGGGATTCTGTAATTTTAGCAACAGGTTGTGGTGGGATTCTGAAATTTTAGCAATAGGTTCTGGTGGGATTCTGAAATTTTAGCAACAGGTTGTGGTGGGATTCTGAAATTTTAGTAACAGGTTCTGGTGGGATTCTGTAATAATAGTGATAGGTTCTGGTGGGATTCTGAAATATTAGCAACAGGTTCTGGTGGGATTCTGTAATTTTAGCAACAGGTTCTGGTGGGATTCTGTAATTTTAGCAACAGGTTCTAGTGGGATTCTGTAATTTTAGTAACAGGTTCTAGTGGGATTCTGTAATTTTAGTAACAGGTTCTAGTGGGATTCTGTAATTTTAGTAACAGGTTCTAGTGGGATTCTGTAATTTTAGTAACAGGTTCTAGTGGGATTCTGAAATTTTAGTAACAGGTTCTAGTGGGATTCTGTAATTTTAGCAACAGGTTCTAGTGGGATTCTGTAATTTTAGTAACAGGTTCTAGTGGGATTCTGTAATTTTAGCAACAGGTTCTAGTGGGATTCTGTAATTTTAGTAACAGGTTCTAGTGGGATTCTGTAATTTTAGTAACAGGTTCTGGTGGGATTCTGAAATTTTAGCAACAGGTTCTGGTGGGATTCTGTAATTTTAGTAACAGGTTCTGGTGGGATTCTGAAATTTTAGTAACAGGTTCTGGTGGGATTCTGAAATTTTAGTAACAGGTTCTGGTGGGATTCTGAAATTTTAGTAACAGGTTCTGGTGGGATTCTGAAATTTTAGTAACAGGTTCTGGTTGGATTCTGAAATTTTATTAACAGGTTCTGGTTGGATTCTGAAATTTTATTAACAGGTTCTGGTGGGATTCTGAAATTTTAGTAACAGGTTCTGGTGGGATTCTGAAATTTTAGTAACAGGTTATGGTGGGATTCTGAAATTTTAGCAACAGGTTGTGGTGGGATTCTGAAATTTTAGTAACAGTTTCTGGTGGGATTCTGTAATTTTAGCAACAGGTTGTGGTGGGATTCTGAAATTTTAGTAACAGGTTCTGGTGGGATTCTGAAATTTTAGTAACAGTTTGTGGTGGGATTCTGTAATTTTAGCAACAGGTTGTGGTGGGATTCTGAAATTTTTGTAACAGGTTCTGATGGGATTCTGTAATTTTAGCAACAGGTTGTGGTGGGATTCTGAAATTTTTGTAACAGGTTCTGGTGGGATTCTGAAATTTTAGCAACAGGTTGTGGTGGGATTCTGAAATTTTTGTAACAGGTTCTGGTGGGATTCTGAAATTTTTGTAACAGGTTCTGGTGGGATTCTGTAATTTTAGTAACAGGTTCTGGTGGGATTCTGTAATTTTAGCAACAGGTTCTGGTGGGATTCTGTAATTTTAGTAATAGGTTCTGGTGGGATTCTGAAATTTTAGCAACAGGTTCTGGTTGGATTCTGAAATTTTTGTAACAGGTTCTGATTGGATTCTGAAATTTTAGTAACAGGTTCTGGTTGGATTCTGAAATTTTAGTAACAGGTTCTGGTTGGATTCTGAAATTTTAGTAACAGGTTCTGGTTGGATTCTGTAATTTTTGTAACAGGTTCTGATGGGATTCTGTAATTTTTGTAACAGGTTCTGATGGGATTCTGTAATTTTTGTAACAGGTTCTGATGGGATTCTGTAATTTTTGTAACAGGTTCTGATGGGATTCTGTAATTTTAGCAACAGGTTGTGGTGGGATTCTGAAATTTTAGTAACAGGTTATGGTGGGATTCTGTAATTTTAGTAACAGCTTATGGTAGGATTCTCAAATTTTAGTAACAGGTTCTAGTGGGATTCTCAAATTTTAGCAACAGGTTCTGGTGGGATTCTGAAATTTTTGTAACAGGTTCTGATGGGATTCTGTAATTTTAGCAACAGGTTCTGGTGGGATTCTGAAATTTTAGTAACAATTTATGGTTGGATTCTGAAATTTAAGCAACAGGTTCTGGTGGGATTCTGTAATTTTAGTAACAAGTTATGGTTGGTTTCTGACATTGTAGCAACAGGTTCTGGTTGGATTCTGAAATTTTAGTAACAGATTCTTGTGGGATTCTGAAATTTTAGTAACAGGTTCTAGTGGGATTCTTAAATTTTAGTAATAGGTTCTGGTTGGATTCTAAAATTTTAGTAACAGGTTCTGGTGGGATTCTGAAATTTTAGTAACAGGTTCTGGTGGGATTCTGAAATTTTAGTAACAGGTTCTGGTGGGATTCTAAAATTTTAGCAACAGGTTCTGGTGGGATTCTGAAATTTTAGTAACAGGTTCTGGTGGGATTCTGAAATTTTAGCAACAGGTTCTGGTGGGATTCTGAAATTTTAGTAGCAGGTTCTGGTGGGATTCTGAAATTTTAGTAACTAGTTCTTGTGGGATTCTGAAATTTTAGTAACAGGTTCTGGTGGGATTCTGTAATTTTAGCAACAGGTTCTAGTGGGATTCTGAAATTTTAGTAACAGGTTCTGGTGGGATTCTGTAATTTTAGCAACAGGTTCTAGTGGGTTTCTGACATTGTAGCAACAGGTTCTGGTGGGATCCTGTAATTCTAGTAACAGTTTCTGGTTGGATTCTGAAATTTTAGTAATAGGTTCTGGTGGGATTCTGAAATTTTAGTAAAAGCTTCTGGTGGGATTCTGAAATTTTAGTAACAGGTTCTGGTGGGATTCTGAAATTTTAGCAACAGGTTCTGGTGGGATTCTGAAATTTTAGTAAAAGCTTCTGGTGGGATTCTGAAATTTTAGTAAAAGCTTCTGGTGGGATTCTGAAATTTTAGTAACAGGTTCTGGTGGGATTCTGAAATTTTAGTAACAGGTTCTGGTGGGATTCTGTAATTTTAGTAACAAGTTATGGTTGGATTCTGAAATTTTAGCAACAGGTTCTGGTTGAATTCTGAAATTTTAGTAACAGATTCTTGTGGGATTCTGAAATTTTAGTAACAGGTTCTGGTGGCATTCTTAAATTTTAGTAATAGGTTCTGGTTGGATTCTGAAATTTTAGCAACAGGTTCTGGTTGGATTCTGAAATTTTAGCAACAGGTTCTGGTGGGATTCTGAAATTTTAGTAACAGGTTCTGGTGGGATTCTAAAATTTTAGCAACAGGTTCTGGTGGGATTCTGAAATTTTAGTAACAGGTTCTGGTGGGATTCTGAAATTTTAGCAACAGGTTCTGGTGGGATTCTGAAATTTTAGTAGCAGGTTCTGGTGGGATTCTGAAATTTTAGTAACTAGTTCTTGTGGGATTCTGAAAATTTAGCAACAGGTTCTGGTTGGATTCTGAAATTTTAGTAGCAGGTTCTGGTGGGATTCTGAAATTTTAGTAACTAGTTCTTGTGGGATTCTGTAATTTTAGCAACAGGTTCTAGTGGGATTCTGAAATTTTAGTAACAGGTTCTGGTGGGATTCTGTAATTTTAGCAACAGGTTCTAGTGGGTTTCTGACATTGTAGCAACAGGTTCTGGTGGGATCCTGTAATTTTAGTAACAGTTTCTGGTTGGATTCTGAAATTTTAGTAACAGGTTCTGGTGGGATTCTGAAATTTTAGTAAAAGCTTCTGGTGGGATTCTGAAATTTTAGTAACAGGTTCTGGTGGGATTCTGAAATTTTAGCAACAGGTTCTGGTGGGATTCTGAAATTTTAGTAACAGGTTCTGGTGGGATTCTGAAGTTTTAGCAACAGGTTCTGTTGGGATCCTGTAATGTTAGTAACAGGTTCTTGTGGGATTCTGAAATTTTATAACAGGTTCTGGTGGGATTCTGAAATTTTAGTAAAAGGTTCTGGTGGGATTCTGAAATTTTATAACAGGTTCTGGTGGGATTCTGAAATTTTAGCAACAGGTTCTGGTGGAATTCTGAAATTTTAGTAACAGGTTCTGGTGGAATTCTGAAATTTTAGTAACAGGTTCTGGTGGGATTCTGAAATTTTAGCAACAGGTTCTGGTGGGATTCTGAAATTTTAGTAACAGGTTCTGGTGGGATTCTGAAATTTTAGTAACAGGTTCTGGTGGGATTCTGTAATTTTAGCAACAGGTTGTGGTGGGATTCTGAAATTTTAGCAACAGGTTCTGGTGGGATTCTGAAATTTTAGCAACAGGTTCTGGTGGGATTCTGAAATTTTAGCAACAGGTTCTGGTGGGATTCTGAAATTTTTGTAACAGGTTCTGATGGGATTCTGTAATTTTAGCAACAGGTTCTGGTGGGATTCTGTAATTTTAGTAACAAGTTATGGTTGGTTTCTGACATTGCAGCAACAGGTTCTGGTTGGATTCTGAAATTTTAGCAACAGGTTCTGGTTGAATTCTGAAATTTTAGTAATAGGTTCTGGTTGGATTCTGAAATTTTAGCAACAGGTTCTGGTTGGATTCTGAAATTTTAGCAACAGGTTCTGGTGGGATTCTGAAATTTTAGCAACAGGTTCTGGTGGGATTCTGAAATTTTAGTAACAGGTTCTGGTGGGATTCTGAAATTTTAGTAGCAGGTTCTGGTTGGATTCTGAAATTTTAGCAACAGGTTCTGGTTGGATTCTGAAATTTTAGCAACAGGTTCTGGTGGGATTCTGAAATTTTAGTAACAGGTTCTGGTGGGATTCTGAAATTTTAGTAACAGGTTCTGGTGGGATTCTGAAATTTTAGTAGCAGGTTCTGGTTGGATTCTGAAATTATAGTAACAGGTTCTGTGGGATTCTGTAATTTTAGCAACAGGTTCTAGTGGGATTCTGAAATTTTAGTAACAGGTTCTGGTGGGATTCTGTAATTTTAGCAACAGGTTCTGGTGGGATTCTGAAATTTTAGTAACAGGTTCTGGTGGGATTCTGAAATTTTAGCAACAGGTTCTGGTGGGATTCTGTAATTTTAGTAACAGGTTCTGGTGGGATTCTGTAATTTTAGCAACAGGTTCTGGTGGGATTCTGAAATTTTAGTAACAGGTTCTGGTGGGATTCTGTAATTTTAGTAACAGTTTCTGGTTGGATTCTGAAATTTTAGTAACAGGTTCTGGTGGGATTCTGAAATTTTAGCAACAGGTTCTGGTGGGATTCTGTAATTTTAGTAACAGGTTCTGGTGGGATTCTGTAATTTTAGCAACAGGTTCTGGTGGGATTCTGAAGTTTTAGTAACAGGTTCTGGTGGGATTCTGAAATTTTAGTAACAGGTTCTGGTGGGATTCTGAAATTTTAGTAACAGGTTCAGGTGGGATTCTGAAATTTTAGCAACAGGTTCTGGTGGGATTCTGTAATTTTAGCAACAGGTTCTGGTGGGTTTCTGACATTGTAGCAACAGGTTCTGGTGGGATCCTGTAATTTTAGTAACAGTTTCTGGTTGGATTCTGAAATTTTAGTAACAGGTTCTGGTGGGATTCTGAAATTTTAGCAACAGGTTCTGGTGGGATTCTGTAATTTTAGTAACAGGTTCTGGTGGGATTCTGTAATTTTAGCAACAGGTTCTGGTGGGATTCTGAAGTTTTAGTAACAGGTTCTGGTGGGATTCTGAAATTTTAGTAACAGGTTCTGGTGGGATTCTGAAATTTTAGTAACAGGTTCAGGTGGGATTCTGAAATTTTAGTAACAGGTTCTGGTGGGATTCTGTAATTTTAGCAACAGGTTCTGGTGGGATTCTGAAATTTTAGTAAAAGGTTCTGGTGGGATTCTGAAATTTTAGTAAAAGCTTCTGGTGGGATTCTGAAATTTTAGCAACAGTTTCTGGTGGGATTCTGAAATTTTAGCAACAGGTTCTGGTGGGATTCTGAAATTTTAGCAACAGGTTCTGGTTGGATTCTGAAATTTTATTAACAGGTTCTGGTGGGATTCTGAAATTCAGATAGAGGAGCAATTTTAAGCAACTTTCTAATTTACTCCTATTAAAAAAATAGCCACCAATCAGCAAGTTCTACCCAGGTGCAGAACCAAAAATTGGGCCAGCACCTATGCTTACATTCCTGCCTTTTCAAATAAAGATAGCAAGAGGAGGAAGAAAATTTGATAATAGGAGTAAATTGATTAAAATTGCTGCTCTATCTGAATCATGAAAGAAAACATTTGGGTTTTGTGTCCCTTTAAGGTTTATTTCTAATATACATTTAGTTATTGTAATTATATTTGTGAATGTTTTAATTATTTTAAATTTACCTTTAATCTGAAACGCTCTGTTGATGCCTTTTGTCTGTAAAGAACCATTCAAGTGCATACAAAATGCAGTAGATTTAAAAATAAGCAGTAGATTTTTTCTAACAAATGTATTTTTCCTCCATTTTCTGGCCACCTGTATCATGGCACAGCTATCAGCCAAACAAAGTATGCATATGCTATCAGCCAATCACAGTATGCATATGCTATCAGCCAATCACAGTATGCATATGCTATGAGCCAATCACAGTATGCATATGCTATGAGCCAATCACAGTATGCATATGCTATCAGCCAATCACAGTATGCATATGCTATGAGCCAATCACAGTATGCATATGCTATCAGCCAATCACAGTATGCATATGCTATCAGCCAATCACAGTATGCATATGCTATGAGCCAATCACAGTATGCGTATGCTATGAGCCAATCACAGTATGCATATGCTATGAGCCAATCACAGTATGCGTATGCTATGAGCCAATCACAGTATGCGTATGCTATGAGCCAATCACAGTATGCGTATGCTATGAGCCAATCACAGTATGCATATGCTATGAGCCAATCACAGTATGCATATGCTATGAGCCAATCACAGTATGCATATGCTATGAGCCAATCACAGTATGCATATGCTATGAGCCAATCACAGTATGCATATGCTATCAGCCAATCACAGTATGCATATGCTATGAGCCAATCACAGTATGCATATGCTATGAGCCAATCACAGTATGCGTATGCTATGAGCCAATCACAGTATGCATATGCTATGAGCCAATCACAGTATGCATATGCTATGAGCCAATCACAGTATGCATATGCTATGAGCCAATCACAGTATGCATATGCTATGAGCCAATCACAGTATGCGTATGCTATCAGCCAATCTCAGTATAGTATGTGTATACACTGTGAACTTGTGCACATGCTCAGTAGTTACTGGTGCCTAAGTAAATGTGCAAATAAAAACACTGTGCGCAATTTGATCATGGAAGTAGTAAAATCTCTTAAAACTGCTCTATAAAAATCAGTACAGTTTAATTTAAACTTTAGTGTTTTGACTTTAGTTCTTCAGCATGTGTATGAAATGGGAACAGGAGTTCAATAACCCCAAAAATTTTAAAGCTTTGGAATCAATGCACTAAAACTAAGGGGTTAAATGATATATATGAAAATCTATCAGAGTAGCCAGGTCACTTACTTCAGATCTTACTGTATCGCAGTTTAAGATAAATACCTAAATATCATGATAAACAGACAACAGATCAAGGGCTAAGAACAGAGAACATTCTGTTTTGAATATATTCTCCTGTATAGTTTATAACTCAGAGAATGATGTGAGGTGTTTGTGATTCACTTGTTTGTGGGTGTTGAGCTGACTTACTGCGCCCCCGGATTTTATAAATGACATGTGTCAGGTTTGTCCTTTGCTTTTTTAACAGTGAATGTTTTTAAATGTAAACTGTGCTCATGTTTCTACATTATTTAGGATTAATAAGCACAAAACAGTGAGAAATTTGTGATATTTCAGGAATTTACTAAGAGACATGTTCACAAAGAACGTGGGAGAAGAGATAAAAAAATGTGATGACTTAAAAAAGACAACATGACACAACAATAAGCAAGAAGAGAGAATGAGAAAGTACAATAGACTTCCCACAATTTTGGAGATTTACAAAACAAAATATGGAGTTCTGATAATCTTTTTGTCAAGGTCTTTAGAAAGATGTGAATAATCAGTAGTAAGATCAAAATGTCCTAAAAAGGAACAGACAATGGACACACACACACAAACATAAACTTGCACATACACCCAAGGAAACACTGACAGAGACAGCCTCAGAAAACACACAAAGACATACACACAACCAGAGAAAACACACAAAAACATACACACACAGAGAGACAATCACATAAAACACAGAAAGACATACATATACACCCTCACTGAGACATCCACAGAAAACACACAAAGACATACACATACTCTCACAGAGACAACCACAGAAAATGCACAGACATACACACATCCTCACAGAGACACCCACAGAAAACACACACCCTCACAGAGACATCCACAGAAAACACAGACAAACATACATACACACACCCACCCTCACAGAGACATCCACAGAAAACACAGAGACATACACACCCACCCTCACAGAGGCATCCAGAGAAAATACACAAAGATATACATACATACACTGTCAAAGAGACACCCATAGAAAAAGCACAAAGACATACGCACACACCCTCACAGACATCCATAGAAAATGCACAAAGACATACACACTCACCCTCACAGAGAGACCCACAGAAAAAAATACATACACACTCATATAGACACAAGCAAAAGCACAAATACATAAACACAGACACCCACAGAAACACTCACAGGAAGTAACATTTCTGCACATTGCATCCCCTAAATCAACAGTGTGTGACAAGCATGATAAAAAATTGTAGAAATTAAGGCCTAGATTTGGAGTTTGGCGGTAAAAGGGCTGTTAACGCTCCGCGGGCTTTTTTCTGGCCGCACCATAAATTTAACTCTGGTATCGAGAGTTTAAACAAATGCTGCGTTAGGCTCCAAAAAAGGAGCGTAGAGCATTTTTACAGCAAATGCAACTCTCGATACCAGAGTTGCTTACGGACGCGGCCGGCCTCAAAAACGTGCTCGTGCACGATTCTCCCATAGAAAACAATGGGGCTGTTTGAGCTGAAAAAAAACCTAACACCTGCAAAAAAGCAGCGTTCAGCTCCTAACGCAGCCCCATTGTTTCCTATGGGGAAACACTTCCTACGTCTGCACCTAACACTCTAACATGTACCCCGAGTCTAAACACCCCTAACCTTACACTTATTAACCCCTAATCTGCCGCCCCCCGCTATCGCTGACCCCTGCATATTTTTTTTAACCCCTAATCTGCCGCTCCGTAAACCGCCGCAACCTACGTTATCCCTATGTACCCCTAATCTGCTGCCCTAACATCGCCGACCCCTATATTATATTTATTAACCCCTAATCTGCCCCCCTCAACGTCGCCGACACCTGCCTACACTTATTAACCCCTAATCTGCCGAGCGGACCTGAGCGCTACTATAATAAAGTTATTAACCCCTAACCCGCCTCACTAACCCTATCATAAATAGTATTAACCCCCTAATCTGCCCTCCCTAACATCGCCGACACCTAACTTCAATTATTAACCCCTAATCTGCCGACCGGAGCTCACCGCTATTCTAATAAATGTATTAACCCCTAAAGCTAAGTCTAACCCTAACACTAACACCCCCCCTAACTTAAATATAATTTACATCTAACGAAATAAATTAACTCTTATTAAATAAATGATTCCTATTTAAAGCTAAATACTTACCTGTAAAATAAATCCTAATATAGCTACAATATAAATTATAATTATATTATAGCTATTTTAGGATTAATATTTATTTTACAGGCAACTTGGTATTTATTTTAACTAGGTACAATAGCTATTAAATAGTTAAGAACTATTTAATAGTTACCTAGTTAAAATAATAACAAATTTACCTGTAAAATAAATCCTAACCTAAGATATAATTAAACCTAACACTACCCTATCAATAAAATAATTAAATAAACTACCTACAATTACCTACAATTAACCTAACACTACACTATCAATAAATTAATTAAACACAATTGCTACAAATAAATACAATTAAATAAACTAGCTAAAGTACAAAAAATAAAAAAGAACTAAGTTACAAAAAATAAAAAAATATTTACAAACATAAGAAAAATATTACAACAATTTTAAACTAATTACACCTACTCTAAGCCCCCTAATAAAATAACAAAGCCCCCCAAAATAAAAAATTCCCTACCCTATTCTAAATTAAAAAAGTTACAAGCTCTTTTACCTTACCAGCCCTGAACAGGGCCCTTTGCGGGGCATGCCCCAAGAATTTCAGCTCTTTTGCCTGTAAAAGAATAAATACAATACCCCCCCCCCAACATTACAACCCACCACCCACATACCCCTAATCTAACCCAAACCCCCCTTAAATAAACCTAACACTAAGCCCCTGAAGATCTTCCTACCTTATCTTCACCATACCAGGTTCACCGATCCGTCCTGAAGAGCTCCTCCGATGTCCTGATCCAAGCCCAAGCGGGGGGCTGAAGAGGTCCATGATCCGGTCAAAGTCTTCATCCAAGCGGGGCAGAAGAGGATCTTCCATCCGATTGAAGTCATCATCCAGGCGGCATCTTCTATGGTCTTCCATCCGGAGCGAAGCGGCAGGATCCTGAAGACCTCCAGCGCGGAACATCCATCCGGCCCGACGACTGAACGACGAATGACTGTTCCTTTAAGGGACGTCATCCAAGATGGCGTCCCTCGAATTCCGATTGGCTGATAGGATTCTATCAGCCAATCGGAATTAAGGTAGGAATTTTCTGATTGGCTGATGGAATCAGCCAATCAGAATCAAGTTCAATCCGATTGGCTGATCCAATCAGCCAATCAGATTGAGCTCGCATTCTATTGGCTGATCGGAACAGCCAATAGAATGCGAGCTCAATCTGATTGGCTGATTGGATCAGCCAATCGGATTGAACTTGATTCTGATTGGCTGATTCCATCAGCCAATCAGAAAATTCCTACCTTAATTCCGATTGGCTGATAGAATCCTATCAGCCAATCGGAATTCGAGGGACGCCATCTTGGATGACGTCCCTTAAAGGAACCGTCATTAGTCGGGAGACAACGGAAGAAGAGGATGGATCCACGTCGCCTGCTTCAAGATGGACCCGCTCCGCACCGGATGGAAGAAGATCGAAGATGCCGCTTGGAGAAGATGTTTGCCGGTCCGGATGTCCTCTTCTTGCCGGATAGGAGGAAGACTTTGGAGCCTCTTCTGGACCTCTTCAGCACCGGATGATGGATCGCCAACCCCCGCTTGGGTTGGATGAAGATGTTGGAGCCAGGACGGATCGGTGATACCTGGATGGTGAAGACAAGGTAGGAAGATCTTCAGGGGCTTAGTGTTAGGTTTATTTAAGGGGGGTTTGGGTTAGATTAGGGGTATGTGGGTGGTGGGTTGTAATGTTGGGGGGGGGGGTATTGTATTTATTCTTTTACAGGCAAAAGAGCTGAAATTCTTGGGGCATGCCCCGCAAAGGGCCCTGTTCAGGGCTGGTAAGGTAAAAGAGCTTGTAACTTTTTTAATTTAGAATAGGGTAGGGAATTTTTTATTTTGGGGGGCTTTGTTATTTTATTAGGGGGCTTAGAGTAGGTGTAATTAGTTTAAAATTGTTGTAATATTTTTCTTATGTTTGTAAATATTTTTTTATTTTTTGTAACTTAGTTCTTTTTTATTTTTTGTACTTTAGCTAGTTTATTTAATTGTATTTATTTGTAGCAATTGTGTTTAATTAATTTATTGATAGTGTAGTGTTAGGTTAATTGTAGGTAATTGTAGGTAGTTTATTTAATTATTTTATTGATAGGGTAGTGTTAGGTTTAATTATATCTTAGGTTAGGATTTATTTTACAGGTAAATTTGTTATTATTTTAACTAGGTAGCTATTAAATAGTTCTTAACTATTTAATAGCTATTGTACCTAGTTAAAATAAATACCAAGTTGCCTGTAAAATAAATATTAATCCTAAAATAGCAATAATATAATTATAATTTATATTGTAGCTATATTAGGATTTATTTTACAGGTAAGTATTTAGCTTTAAATAGGAATAATTTATTTAATAAGAGTTAATTAATTTCGTTAGATGTAAATTATATTTAACTTAGGGGGGTGTTAGTGTTAGGGTTAGACTTAGCTTTAGGGGTTAATACATTTATTAGAATAGCGGTGAGCTCCGGTCGGCAGATTAGGGGTTAATAATTGAAGTTAGGTGTCGGTGATGTTAGGGAGGGCCGATTAGGGGGTTAATACTATTTATGATAGGGTTAGTGAGGCGGGTTAGGGGTTAATAACTTTATTATAGTAGCGCTCAGGTCAGCTCGGCAGATTAGGGGTTAATAAGTGTAGGCAGGTGTCGGCGACGTTGAGGGGGGCAGATTAGGGGTTAATAAATATAATATAGGGGTCGGCGGTGTTAGGGGTAGCAGATTAGGGGTACATAGGGATAACGTAGGTGGCGGCGCTTTGCGGTCGGAAGATTAGGGGTTAATTATTTTAAGTAGCTGGCGGCGACGTTGTGGGGGGCAGGTTAGGGGTTAATAAATGTAATATAGGGGTCGGCGGGGTTAGGGGCAGCAGATTAGGGGTACATAAGTATAACGTAGGTGGCGGTCGGCAGATTAGGGGTTAAAAATTTTAATCGAGTGGCGGCGATGTGGGGGGAGCTCGGTTTAGGGGTACATAGGTAGTTTATGGGTGTTAGTGTACTTTAGGGTACAGTAGTTAAGAGCTTTATGAACCGGCCTTAGCCAGAAAGCTCTTAACTCCTGCTATTTTCAGGCGGCTGGAATTTTGTCGTTAGAGCTCTAACGCTCACTTCAGAAACGACTCTAAATACCGGCGTTAGAAAGATCCCATTGAAAAGATAGGATACGCAAATGGCGTAGGGGGATCTGCGGTATGGAAAAGTCGCGGCTGAAAAGTGAGCGTTAGACCCTTTAATCACTGACTCCAAATACCGGCGGTAGCCTAAAACCAGCGTTAGGAGCCTCTAACGCTGGTTTTGACGGCTACCGCCGAACTCCAAATCTAGGCCTAAGAGTTTACTTTTTAAAGAATCATATTTGTAAATGTGCAAACAAAATAATTCTGTGAATTCAAAATTGTACATTAATGATCTGGGTAGATGGCTAGATGAAGAAAAGTACTTTTAAAAGGTTGACATATGTTTGTTTGTTTTTCCCCATTTTCCCCAACCAAGAGCACCACTTCAAATATAGTGTATAAATGTTCCCATCTGTCAGCTGTACTTATGGATTTGGAAAATGCTGTACTCTATATGGTCTTGGTGGAACCATAAGCTGTGGTACTCATACCATTAGATCTGGTTAAATGCAGGATTTAGGCTTGTTTGTATGTATTTCAAAATTAAGTCAGCTGTAGTGTAAACTGAACAGTTTTAAGTTAACCTGTCTCATTTCAAACACTGAGGAATCTTAGATAAAATGCCTCCTTGCATCTGGAAAGTCCTTGCATAAAGGGGCAGTTAACTGGAATGTAATATATATATATATATATATATATATATATATATATATATATATATATATATATATATATATATATATAAATAAAAAAAACTCATATCTGCCAAAAGGGCACCTACCATTTGTGTATTAAGGAGGAAACATTTCTGCATTACTTTAAACATAGAATTTCTACAGCATTGTCAAATAATCATAAATACACTGCTGCTAAAAAAATGTATTTTTATGGACCTCTGGCCCTACCATACAACTACTACCACACTGAAGTTACAATCCGAAATTGCACAAAGAAATAAAAAACATTTACTAAGTAAGTCCTACCTCCTCTGCAATGCTGTCTGACTCAGGCACAGACTGTACAAACAAAGTGTCAAGTCTGTCTCACACTGTTCATAGGGGTTTAGTGCACACTCAGAAATCCTCTCAAATGCTAATACTGTATTCCTTGTAATAACATTTCCCATGCTCAATTAGCACTCTGCTGTAGTTCCCACTGGTGGCTGCCAAAATTTTAAAAAATAAAATTTTATCAACCCTGTCACCCCCTGATGGCGGCCCTGAGAGGCAGCACATATATGCCTCTTTTTAATTGACTTGTACTGTGTGTTCATCTAGCTCACACTAGTAAATTGCTCCTCCATCAAATGATACAAAGAAAATACAGCAAATTTTAAAATATATGTAAATTGGAAAGTTGTTTTAAATTGAATGATCCATCTGAATCAGGAAAGAAAAACATTAGGCTTCATATCCCTTTCATTAGAAGCTTTTTAAATATAAAGACAAGAAAGTAAAAGTTACAATTAACAGACAGAAGATAAACTGTCCAAGCATGTTCAGAATGAGGCATTCGGATCAATCGTGTCCAGTACATAATCTTTCCTTCCCAAGGCACTGGGTTATTTTTATTAAAAAAAATATTATGATGATAAATTTTGCTTTGCAGAGATTTTGGTGCAGTCAGTCATAAGAACTAAACTATGCAATGGCGAATCGCTGTGCACCTGTAATTTATTTTGCTTTCGAGTTTTCATATCTTAGGTACTTCTGGGGTTTTTGACAAATAGCAGGTGAACAGCAAAGTTGAAATGATGTGTGATATCTGTATAACCCATACATCACAATAAATTAGCTGTCATGCCCTTAGCAGCACCCTCTTGTGTGGGTGAGGCTAATTTTTAAATATTTCAAAAGCTCTGAATGTGCGCAAGTAAAATCCTTTTTTTTTACTTTAAAACTAGCCACAGACCGCAGCCATTCATTGTGCGCCATAGGGTTTGTAGGTGTTCAGAATTGGTATATTTACCGCCTACCTGGTTATATATTTATGTTAAGGAAAAGAACAATGCATGTTAGAGATTATACTTCATCTGAAGCCCAGTGTTGACATAAGGTTATAGGTCAGAGCTGAGGCTAAAACAAACATATGTCTTGGAAGCTCTGCAGGGGTAATATCTGTGTATCTTATGTAGCATATGGGTGACAGGGGCTCCTGGGCTATATGTAACATTTTCAGTTTAATTTTTCAGCATTTAAGTAAGAGAAACTTCATAGCCATTGGTCTGATCTGAGGTCTGATGTGGATATATATCTATCTATAGATAGATAGATGATAGATAGATAGATAGATAGATAGATAGATAGACAACCAGACAGACAGAGAGATGGATAGATATATAGATAGATCGATAAATAGATAGATAGATAGATAGATAGATAGATAGATAGATAGATAGATAGACAATAGATGGTTAGATAGACAACCAGACAGACAGAGAGATGGATATATATATATATATATATATATATATATATATATATATATATATATATAGATAGATAGATAGATAGATAGATAGATAAATAGATAGATAAATAGATAGATACAGTAGATAGAAATAAAGAAAGACATGCTTATTTCTTAAATTGTGGATTTTCTTAGTAAGTAGAGATAATATTTGCATTTAATGGTTAACCCTAACCATAAACACATATTCTAAACCTGTGACATAAAACCTTTGCAGACAATTTTGATACCAGCTCTATTTCCCAAAGTGAAACAATATGTAATTTGTGCTGTTACCTGTGCTGTTATATCTAGCTCTGGAATGCAGCACTTAAAAAATAAAATAGTAGGAGACTGTGTCAGTAAATTCCATACTGTAACATTCACTGTGTGTGGTGCATTCTAAAGAATTATTGGGTTTGGAAAAAAAGGCAGTGAAATATATAGGTGGAAGCAGTGCTCTAAAAGGGACGTCTTATAGATTTGCAGTAATTACAGAGAGATAATTGTTTCAGAAGATTTGTTACAAATTAAACATATTTGTTGTTTTTATTCATTCTCAGAAATGTTTACTGAATGTTTCATTTTTTTCCCAAACAGCTATTAATGTTCCCTTTATCAAATGTAACATTCTAATACATAAATATTACATTTAGCCACCAATCCTGCTTTTCAAATAAAGATACAGAGAGAATGAAGACAATTTGATAATAGGGGGCCAATTCATCAAGCTCCGTATGAAGCTGTATGCAGCCGTTTCCACGTGAGCCTTCAGGTTCGCTGGAAACAGGAGTTAAGAAGCAGCAGTCTTAAAGCCGCTGCTCCTTAACTCGTCCAGACAGAAATCAGCCAGATCGGATGCAATCAGGTTGATTGACACCCCCTGCTAGCGGCTGATTGGCTGCGAATGTGCAGGGAGCGGCATTGCACAAGCATTTCTAGTGAAATGCTTGTGCAATGATAAATGTCGACAGCTCTGTCTGCATTTTTCGATGTGCGGTGGACATTGATAATTTAGAAGGTTGCTTAAAATTGCATGTTCTATCTGAATCATGAAAGAAAAAATGTGGGTTTCATATCCCTTTAACTTAATAATGGGTATTCTTATAGACTTCAAGGTTTAACATTCTAAAGCAATATATATTATTCTGATATTAACAATATTTGTTTTAGAAACATATGAATAGCAAAAAAATATTGTTGAAAGTAACATTGATTCAACCATTCAAATCTCTACAAAATAAATAAATAATCTTTATAATTCTTATCATTGTGTTACTGTAAACATGGTAAAATGATATTACTGCCAGTAGGTCCTGTGCCTCAGGACTGAGTCTGCATTAGCTATACTTTTTTTTTCATGCTTTACTAATTTATAAATTGACAAATAGTGGACACTGCATACTTTTAACATTTTTAGTGACAGTTCCCTTTTTATTTTAAATAGAAACATTCTCTTGAGAAAATTCCGTCATAACGGGATGAAACGCGTAGAGTCCAATCACGGTTTCTACTGTCCTCCACAAATGAGAGGAGAGAAGCCAGTATTTGATTTGGTTGTTTGGTGGTCTGTGAAGATCTATTTGGCTCCAGTGTGAAAGACAGAATTAATAACTGCTGCACAGCAATATCTGGTCCTGGCGCTTACCTGATACATCCGATGGAGTCTATGGGGACGATTTATTATCCTGTGGACAGACATGATCTGCTGTAGCAGATCATGTCCACCGCACATTGATCAATGCTGGCAATGCCAGCAATGCCGCTCCCTGCAGATTCTTGGCCGCTAGCAGGGGGTGTCAATCAGCCTGATCGTATGCGATCTGGCGGATTGCTATCTGCCGCCTCAGAGGTGGCCGACAAGTTAAGGAGCAGCAGTCTTAAGACCGCTGCTTCTTATAGAGGCATTAGGGGCCGTACGGGCATGATTATTGGCCCCTATGGGTCAATGATAAAAACTCTCCAGCATACTATATATTTTTGTTGTGAATCAGAGCAACACTCCTGTTTGTTTGTTTTATAAACATAGAAACATATATTTCCATAACAGATAAGTGCCAAGTGGCCCAATAAAAGGAATGTAAGACCCATTGTTTTCATGATTCAGATACACTGACAAATTATTTTAAAAAAACTTCCCAATTTATTTTCATTATTAAATGTACTTTGTTTTCTTTGTATACTTTGTGGAAAAGCAGGTAGGTAAGCTCAGGACTGTGCATGTGTCTAGCAGATGTTTTACACTTTGAGCATGAGATAGTCTACCTAGGTATGCTCTTAAGTATAGGATACAAAGGGAACAAAGGAAATGTAAAAATAGAAGTAAAATGTACTTTTTTTTTATTTGTACACTTTATTTAAATCATTTAAAGA
The DNA here is from genome assembly GCF_027579735.1 of Bombina bombina. Lineage (NCBI taxonomy): Eukaryota > Metazoa > Chordata > Amphibia > Anura > Bombinatoridae > Bombina > Bombina bombina. The sequence continues at coordinate 248,163,497 of NC_069507.1, forward strand.
AAACTATTAGGTTTCATGTCCCTTAAGTCGGTCTACGAGGGCCGGACATTCAAAACCTCCCGGCATGGACAGAAATCACACAAAATCTTTGGGATTTTTTTTAGACCTTGTGCTGTATTGTAGGAGTGTCTGTTTCATATAAAGGGCACTACATAGCAACATAAACATTTCGCAAGATAAAATTTGTGTTTCCACATTTTTTTTAAGGTCCTCCCTGTACCGATGAGAGTTCATCTCACCTGAGCGGCGATAGTTTAGAATATCAGACCCACTATCTTTCTGGCTTTATTAATGCATAGGATAACCATACACATACCTCAAGCATACTTTCCTTGTCTTTGGCCCCCATTTAACAAGGTGTAGATGAACCTGTTGTTTAGGTGAGTGAGGTGTCGTACACTGACAACATTTACATTACACAAGCGAATTCTTGCACACACCCTTATGCTCTTACACAACCAAGTGCGTGAGTACAGGGCTTGTCTATCACACCAGACGCCACCTCTAAGTAAGTGGAGAGTTTAAGACGCAACAGTCTTAAGTATAATCTGCTCCTCAAAAAAGCTATTGGCATTCTGATACAGGGAGCCCTGTGTCCCTACAACCTGAAATGGTTAATCTGTTCCATGAATCAATCCACCCTTTCTGTAAAGAAGAGCACAAGCAAGTTACTAAACTCCAGTTTGTGATTATGACCTCTTGTTCCCCTAACGCTTTTTAAAGAAAATGTTTAATCTCTGTTAAATATCTTAGTAACTATTATTGAAGATTCCTATCATATCCCATCTCTCATTCCTCTAAGCTGCATGTTTATCCCATCTCTCATTCCTCTACGCTGCATGTTTATCCCATCTCTCATTCCTCTGAGCTGCATGTTTATCCCATCTCTCATTCCTTTAAGCTGCATGTTTATCCCATCTCTCATTCCTCTGAGCTGCATGTTTATCCCATCTCTCATTCCTCTACGCTGCATGTTTTTCCCATCTCTCATTCCTCTACGCTGCATGTTTATCCCATCTCTCATTCCTTTAAGCTGCATGTTTATCCCATCTCTCATTCCTCTGAGCTGCATGTTTATCCCATCTCTCATTCCTCTGAGCTGCATGTTTATCCCATCTCTCATTCCTCTACGCTGCATGTTTTTCCCATCTCTCATTCCTCTACGCTGCATGTTTATCCCATCTCTCACTCCTTTAAGCTGCATGTTTATCCCAACTCTCATTCCTCTGAGCTGCATGTTTATCCCATCTCTCATTCCTCTATGCTGCATGTTTATCCCATCTCTCATTCCTCTACGCTGCATGTTTATCCCATCTCTCATTCCTTTAAGCTGCATGTTTATCCCATCTCTCATTCCTCTACGCTGCATGTTAATCCCATCTCTCATTCCTTTAAGCTGCATGTTTATCCCAACTCTCATTCCTCTACGCTGCATGTTTATCCCATCTCTCATTCCTTTAAGCTGCATGTTTATCCTATCTCTCATTCCTCTACGCTGCATGTTTATCCCATCTCTCATTCCTTTAAGCTGCATGTTTATCCCAACTCTCATTCCTCTGAGCTGCATGTTTATCCCATCTCTCATTCCTCTACGCTGCATGTTTATCCCATCTCTCATTCCTTTAAGCTGCATGTTTATCCCATCTCTCATTCCTCTACGCTGCATGTTTATCCCATCTCTCATTCCTTTAAGCTGCATGTTTATCCCAACTCTCATTCCTCTGAGCTGCATGTTTATCCCATCTCTCATTCCTCTATGCTGCATGTTTATCCCATCTCTCATTCCTCTACGCTGCATGTTTATCCCATCTCTCATTCCTTTAAACTGCATGTTTATCCCATCTCTCATTCCTTTAAACTGCATGTTTATCCCATCTCTCATTGCTCTGAGCTGCATGTTTATCCCATCTCTCATTCCTCTGAGCTGCATGTTTATCCCATCTCTCATTCCTCTGAGCTGCATGTTTATCCCATCTCTCATTCCTCTGAGCTGCATGTTTATCCCATCTCTCATTCCTCTGAACTGAATGTTTATTGCATCTCTCATTCCTCTAAGCTGCATGTTTATCCCATCTCTCATTCCTCTGAGCTGCATGTTTATCCCATCTCTCATTCCTTTGAGCTGCATGTTTATCCCATCTCTCATTCCTCTGAGCTGCATGTTTATCCCATCTCTCATTCCTCTGAGCTGCATGTTTATCCCATCTCTCATTTCTCTGAGCTGCATGTTTATCCCATCTCTTATTTCTCTGAGCTGCATGTTTATCCCATCTCTCATTTCTCTGAGCTGCATGTTTATCCCATCTCTCATTCCTCTGAGCTGCATGTTTATCCCATCTCTCATTTCTCTGAGCTGCATGTTTATCCCATCTCTCATTTCTCTGAGCTGCATGTTTATCCCATCTCTCATTCCTCTGAGCTGCATGTTTATCCCATCTCTCATTTCTCTGAGCTGCATGTTTATCCCATATCTCATTCCTCTGAGCTGCATGTTTATCGCATCTCTCATTCCTCTGAGCTGCATGTTTATCGCATCTCTCATTTCTCTGAGCTGCATGTTTATCCCATCTCTCATTCCTTTGAGCTGCATGTTTATCCCATCTCTCATTCCTCTAAGCTGCATGTTTATCCCATCTCTCATTCCTCTGAGCTGCATGTTTATCGCATCTCTCATTCCTCTGAGCTGCATGTTTATCCCATCTCTCATTTATCTGAGCTGCATGTTTATCCCATCTCTCATTCCTCTGAGCTGCATGTTAAGGTCACAAGGTCTTTCTCTATGAATTGATTTCATAGATTATGTACCAGTTTAAAACCCATGTTTAAACCATTTTCAGCTTATCTATACACAAGGAACTATTTAAGGGACGGCACTATAAAGGGCTGTTACTGATCCTTACAGGACTGAGACCTGTTGTACAACAGAGAGAGAATTCCCTGTGTTCTTCCTTCATAGGAAATAACAGACACCTTATTTATAATGTATTGATATGTATTTATAAAGGTAAGGGATCTAAGCTATGTCTAATAATTACATATATTGACCCTGTAATACAGTCACCTGCTAATATAGGGAATAAAGGAACAGTACATTCATCAAAATTAAATTTGCGTGGCGTAAATGGACACTATACACCAATTTTCATATAACTGCGTGTAATAGACACTACTATAAAGAAGAATATACACAGAGACTGACCTAAAAATTCAATATGAAACCTATTAAATACATAGGCCCCAAGTTATCAAGGTCTTTCGGACCTGATCTGACAGTGCGGATCAGGTCCGACAGACCTCGCTGAATACGGCGAGCAATACGCTCGCCGTATTCAGCATTGCACCAGCAGCTCACAAGAGCTGCTGGTGCAACGCCGCCCCCTGCAGACTCGCGGCCAATAGGCTGCCAGCAGGGGGGTGTCAATCAACCTGATCGTACTCGATCGGGTTGATTTCCGGCAATGTCTTTGTGACAGCTGCTTCATAACTGCTGTTTCTGGCGAGTCTGAAGACTCGCCAGAAACAGGGGCCATCAAGCTCCTTACGGAGCTTGATAACTAGAGGCCATAGGGCTAGATTACAAGTGGCGCAGTATTTTTTTTTCCACGATCACAAAAACTCTGTGTTAAGCATTTTGCGCTAGTAAGGTTGCGTTCGTATTATAAGTTTTAAAAAAAAAAAGAATACTTATTTTGCACTAGCAGTAACCCAAATAGCGTGAAAAAACTAACTTAATTTTTCCGTGTGCACTTTTATGTGTTTCCCTATAGAAAATAATGGGGGGAAAAAACATTACACCTGAGATCGCACAAACTCCATCGCATTTTCGCATTCCCCATAGAAGTCAATGGAGAAAGAAAAACAAGATTTATTCTTTAACAAAGATTTCAAGAGGACAAAGCAAATTTGATAACAGAAATGAATTAGAAAGTTGTTCAACATTACACACTCTATCTAGACTGTAGCCATTTCATTTTGACTTTAATGTCCCTGTCCCTTTATGTGTAAAAAATATAAAAATAAATGCTTTTTCCATCAGAGGATTTTATTATTATTTTTAAATAAAACCCATTTTCAATGTGTACTAAACCCATGCAAGAATAGTTAGACATGCCCTATGTGTGCTCCTGTGATGTTTCTAAACAGAACACGGTGTTGATTGGTGGATATGTAAATATGTTGCTTCCAATTGGCCCAGTCGTCTCAGGATTTGAAATACATTAGGTCTGCAGGTGTGTAGTTATGGGGTTAGGCACATAGTGAAAAATGGAATTTAAAAAAAATAAAAAAATTAAAAATTAAAAGAGCATTTTATTTTTAATTTTAAATAAAACCCACTTTCAATATGTGTTAAACCCCTGCATAGAAGTTAAACATAGTTAGAAATGCCCTAAATGTGCTCCTGTGATATTTCTAAACAGAACACGGTGGTTGATTGGTGGATATGTAAGTGTGTTGCTTCTAATTGGCCCAGTCATCTCAGAAGTGGAAATGCATTATGTCTGCAGGTGTGTGACCTTTTCATAGGGTTAAGCACATTGGGAAAAAAGGATTTAAAAAAAAACAACAATCTAATTAAAAGAGCATTTTATTTGATGCTAGAATCTGTCTTTAAGTGCTGAGTGTTGTGCACACTGTCCTCTGGGCAGGACAATAGGACACACATCTCACTGATCATGCTGCTAATGGGCTGTGACTGACTTTCTAGAACTACTTTGGGGATATCCTGATTCCTGTCTTTGGAAATGCACTTCTGAAATAAAACTCCTGGGAAGCAGCTGGGTGACACATATACTGTGATTCATGGCTGCTTGTATCACTATTTCATTTATATAGGATACTTTGGAACTTTGTCTTTCTAAATTAAGTTAGGCTTGCGCTCAACCTTCATAGCGCCCTTCAACAGCTTCTGCTCTCAGATTCTGCCAGTCACAGCGCTCGTAATGTAACCCTCGATCATCCGCTCTGGAAAAGATGTGATTAATTCAAAGGGCATAAGGAACGGAGCGCTCAGTTTAACCCGAAGAGGCTGCTATTGAGACATTACAGCTTAACAACATTACATATTATGATTTCTAGTTTGCTGTTTTGCATATTAGCTAATGATTTCGCCTAGTAACTTTCTTCTGTCATGATAATGAATATGTTCTGAATAAAAATTACGTTGAGTTTAATTTAAAAGTCAATTTTATTAAATCAATATAAAAATATTATTGAAATGCCCAACATTGCATAGCCAGTAAATTAGAAGAATTTTTGCAATATGTTTCTAATATGTTATCAAAGAAAACAAAATTGGTTGGTTTGGTTAAAGCTGCCACTCTGATGGTGGAAAAGGTTTCAAAAAGTCAAATTTACACAGCTCAATAACTATTTAGCAATGTCCTTGTGAGATGATTGATTCTGGGACACTTTTGTTCTTGACAATCCCCCCTGAAAAAAAAAAAAAAAATTATTTCGTGCTACTGCTGTCTTTGAACATTAGGAATTTTTAAACTTTATTTGAAGAGGTTTAGGAAATAGTGGGCACATACATTTTCTTAACAAACTAATTCTGAACAACTCTGTAAACAAAAAAAAACAAAAAAAGACAAATAATTTGTCCGAAACCATTTTTTCTATCTGTGTACGTCTTAAATTACCATCCCATTAATGATAACTGATTACTATACAATTTATCTTAAATGTAATTGAAATACATTGCTTTGCTTTTTTGTCCCTATAATATATTGAACTCATTATATGAAGCTTGATAGGATAGGATGAGTTTGCATTTAGCAATGATAGTTTAATACAATATTCTGCTTCCATGGAAAATACCAAGTCTATACCCTCTCTCTTTGGGTCCCATTTATTAAAGCTTCATCTGAAAACTCGCTATAATTGTCAAATTACAGGCAAAATAGACTACTCAAAGTTATTACGTCAATTTATTAAAATCTTGTCCAAATTGATTTAAGTTTCATTACGGCAATCATCATTCGCTGAAACTTGATTTCTCCATAATTTTATTGTGCAAAATAGATCTTATTTAGAGGTAAATTCAATCGATTTAAGATTTATTTTACTTTCAACGTGTACGCTCGCGTGTCAAATGATGCGTCAGATCAGAGTCTCAATCCGTAAGCTTTGAGCTAGCGAACATCGTAGGAAACAATGGGATGCACCCATAACTAGAGTGAAGAGGGGAATAACCTCAATACTATGCTTATACAATTTATTTCGGGTCAGATTACAAGTGGCATGCTAAATATTTAATTTCCAGTCACGAGCTAACACCACTAAAAGTAAACTTTTAACAAAGGTGTTATTTCACGTATTACAAGTTGGAAGTAAAATGTTAGTGCGAGAGCAAAACATGATGCAAGATAACTTCAGGACTTAGGATATCTTATTTCAGGTTATATAGGCACATAAGAGTCATATACATCTCATTTACATATTGCCACTCTGTTAAACATTGAGCTTTTTAATACTGCAAGTTACACTATGTTAATACCTGATCATCAAGATCAGATGGCTGACTCATTTTTATCTTTTTTCTTTATAACAATAATTGTTGCAAATTATCTTGCTACAATGTAATCTCTATACATAAATACATTTGTTATAAATAAGACCAGACTAGGTCAATTTGTAAGTGTCACCCTAATAGAGTTTGTTTAATTTTTTGAAGTTTTTAATACATTTATAATTGATCCAAGAAGGTTTGCAAGTAAATACTCATTAGACATGACGTGTTTTAAAATTAGACATAGTGGTTGGCTGGAATGCACTACTTCGCCCAGAAAATTGTTGCAATTACAAATGTTAAGGCATTCTCATGTTTATTTCTTTTGTTTGTATTGGTATGACACAAAAAAAGTGTAGAAAACAAAATCTGACACATTCCACACAAAACTCCAAAAATGGACTGGACAAAATTATTGGCACCTTCTCAAAATTGTAAGAAATAATTGCATTCCAAGTTTGTGATGTTCCTGTAATTAAACCCACTTGTGTCAATTAACAGATGCTGACAATAAAGAAATTACACTGGCAACCAGTTAAAATGGTAAGAAAATGACTCAGCCTTTCTGTTGTGTATCTGTGTGCCACACTGAGCATGCAGAAGAGAAAGAGAAGCAAAGAATTGTCTGAGGATTTGAGAACAAACATTGTGGGAAAGCATGGACAATCTCAAGGTTACAAGTCCATCTCCAGAGCTCTTAATGTTCCTGTGTCCACTGTGTGGAATATTGTCAAGAAGTTTACAGCCCATGGCATTGTAACTAATCTCCTTGGACGTGGACGAAAGAGAAACATTGATCAAAGATTGCAACAAAGGATTGTTCGACAGGTGGATAAAGAACCTCAATCAACTTCCAGACAAATTCAAGCTGACCTTCAGGCACAGGGTACAAATGTGTCAGCTCGAACTATACGTCGCCATCTGAATGAAAAGGGACGCTATGGTAGGAGAACTAGGAGGACTCCATTGCTGACACAGAAATATAAAAAGCTAGATTGAAGTTTGCCAAAACTTACCTGAGGAAGCCAAAATCCTTTAGGGAGAATGTGCTGTAGACAGACAAAACAAAATTTCAACTTTTTGGTAAAGCCCTTTCTACTGTTTTCAGAAAAAGAAATGAGGCTTTTAAAGAAAAGAATACAGTCCCTAGAGTCAAACATGGTGGAGGTTCACTGATGTTTTGGGGTTGCTTTGCTGCTTCAGACACTGGATGGCTTGACTGTGTGCATGGCATTATGAAATCTGAAGACTACCAAAGAATTCTGTGGTGCAATGTAGGTCCCAGTGTCAGAAAGTTGGGTCTCCGTCAGAGGTCATGGATCTTAAAGCAGGACAATGACCTAAAGCACACGTCAAAAAGCACCCAGAAATGGTTTAAGACAAAGCACTCAAGAGTACTGAACTGGCCAGCAATGAGTCCAGATCTCAATCCCATAGAGCACCTGTGGAGAGATCTAAAAACAGCAGTTGGGAAAAGGAACCCTTGCAATCTGGGAAACCTGGAGAAGTTGGTGAAAGAAGAGTGGTCCAAAATTCCAGTAGAAAGTTGTAAGAAACTCATTGATGGTTAAAGGAAGCAATTGATTTCAGTTATTTACTTCAAGGGGTGCGCTACCAAAAGTTAAATTGAGGGTGCCAATAATTTGGTCCAGTACATTTTTGGAGTTTTGCGTGGAATGTGTCAGATTTGGCTTTTTATCTCCACTTTTATGTGTCATACCAATACAAACAAAATAAATAAACAATTGCAACAATTTTCTGGGCTAAGTGGTGCATTATCTGACAGAATTTTGGCCATGTTTGTATATATATATATATATATATATACACATACAAATATTCAGAGATATATATAAATATACATAATAGCCCTTTCCCCTCAAATACCTTGTCATATACCATATAGCTTTTAACCCTTATAAATATTTTATTTTAATATTTATATACATCATTTTTATCAGATAGTGTTTATATGAGTGTAACACTCTATTTTATTGTACTTATGTCCTGCTTGTTACCCCTTACACTTTACACTAGGGGGCCGATTTAACAGGCTGTGAATGCAGCAGTTTACGCGCGAGCCATCAGGCTCACCGGAAACATAAGTTAATAAGCAGTGGTCTTAAGACCGCTGCTCCTTAAAGGGACACTGTACCCAAAAATGTTCTTTCGTGATTCAGATAGAGCATGGAATTTTAAGCAACTTTCTAATTTACTCCTATTATCAAATTTTCTTAATTCTCTTGGTATCTTTATTTGAAATGCAAGAATGTAAGTTTAGATGCCGGCCCATTTATGGTGAACAACCTGGGTTGGCCTTGCTGATTGGTGGATAAATTAATCCACCAATAAAAAAGTGCTGTCCAGAGTACTGAAATAAAAAAAAGCTTAGATTCCTTCTTTTTCAAATAATGATTGCAAGAGAACAAAGAAAAATTGATAATAGGAGTAAATTAGAAAGTTGCTTAGAATTGCATGCTCTTTCTGAATTACAAAAGAAAAAATTTGGGTTCAGTGTCCCTTTAACTTATCCGCCACCTCTGAGGCGATAGACAGCAATTGTCCTGATAAGATACGAATGGCATGATTGACACCCCCTGCTAGCATCCCATTGGCCACGAATCCGCAGGGGGCGGCATTGCACAAGCATTTCACTAGAAATGCTTGTGCAATGTTAAATGCAGACAGCGTATGCTGTCGGCATTTATCGATGTCGGGCAGACATGATCCGCTACCCGCATCATAGTAAATAGGCCCCTAGGTCTTCAGTCACGCTAACCAAACAAGTGCAAATTGTATTTATGCTCGAGTGCACCCGTATATTTTCAACTTGTAATATGTGCAAATTTGCATGTCTGCGATGTTGCTTACCCTGACCCACGCTAATGTTAGTGCCACTTGTAATCTACTGGATATAACTCTCTAAGATGAAATAATTAACCATTAGATATATAAAGGTTTATAGTACAAAAAACTCCAATACTTTAAAATATCACTGCGGAGCTAAAAGATTCTTCTTCTTATTATTATTATACTTTATTTATTAAGCGCCAACATATTCCGCAGCGCTGTCCATGGATACAATTAATTTAAATAAAACAATACAAGACTTGTAAGATACAGGACAAAATTTACAAACACATATAGGAGGGATTGAGGGCCCTATTCCTGTGGGAATTTACAATCTAGAAGGTAGGAGGTTGAGAAACAGGAGGTGAGGACTGCAGGATTGAGAAAGATGTTACTACAGAGTTAGATGAGGAAAATGTTAGGTAAGTGAAGTTAATGTATTATTGAGTTGGGTGGTAGGCTTCATGCAGTCTAGCATGAGAGGAGGTGATAGTTGCAGATGCAAGGAGCAGGTCATTGTTGGAGTATACTTGTGTATTAGAGAGGTTAGGTAGAGGGGAGCGGCGTTGGTGAGAGTTTTGTATGTAAGGGTGAGAATTTTGAATTTGATTCTGCTGTGAATGGGGAGCCAATGAAGGGACTCACAGAGAGGTGCAGCAGATACAGATCGACAGGAAAGGTGGATCAGCCTGGCAGAGGCATTTAGGATGGATTGAAGGGGGGAGAGGCGGGAAAGAGGAAGGCCAGCGAGTAGGTTATTGCAGTAGTCAAGTCGGGAGATAACAAGGGAGTGGATTAGTTGCTTTGTGGTGTCAGCGCTCAGAAAAGGGCGAATTTTGGAAATATTGCGTTGATGATTGCGGCAGGATGTAGAAAGCGATTGGATATGTGGGACGAAGGATAGGTTTGAGTCAAGTGTGACTCTGAGGCAGCGGACTTGGGGCGATGGGGAAATGGTGATGCCTTCAACAGGGATAGAGAAGTCAGAAGTCGGCGTAGAGCTTGAGGGGGGGATAAGAAGGAGCTCAGTCTTGGACATGTTAATCTTTAGGTGGTGAGAGGCCATCCAGGAAGAAATACCAGATAAGCAGTCGCTGACATGAGAGAGGACAGAGGGAGAGAGAGCAGGGGTGGAGAGGTAGATCTGGGTGTCATCAGCATAGAGGTGATATTTGAAGCCATAACTGTTGATAAGTTTACCCAGTGAAGAAGTATAGATGGAGAAGAGTAGAGGACCCAGAACAGATCCTTGAGGTTCTCCAACAGACAGAGGCATAGGAGAGGAGGAGTCGCCAGCAAATGACACAGAAAATTCTTATAAAATGATCAATTATAATATATATATTATATAAAGAGCAAATTTATACAAATATTCATAATTACATTATGTGAAAGTATTAAAATATGAAAGTAATTTATCATGACTTAGAGAAAAATGAATGTAGAAAATGGGGGAGCAAATTAAAAATAGAGATGAAATACATCATGTGATTCACATTGTATCTGTTTTTTGTGTTTAATTAATGATAAATTGAAGTATTCACGCAATCAATGCTTTAAAGTTATTAACAGACTCATGGCTTTGTTGGTTTGAGTGTATTAATATTTATTTTTGATACATTTCAAAGTTGTGTAATCACTGCTGCGATCGTATTGAAACCGATGAGTGCCTAAATGTTGAAGCTTTGATAAATGGGGCCCTTTGTATTGAATTCATTGACAATCATGCTAATACGCTACAGACTGTTTGTGTATGAGATAAATGTTACATGAAAGTCTAAATATAATAAAGAAAATGCAAATACAGATGTGCCACAAACACAAATAATCCTTTAATTACAATAATACAATCCCCAAACAGGTATCTGGTTAAAGATGAAAATCATTTTGTTCCACTGGATCTTCAAATGTGTAACAATTCCTCAAAAGAGAAAAGAATTATGGTGTAACTTTGTTTCAATAGGTGGTAACTAGTACTCACATTAATCACAGGGTGTGATATATTTATTTATTTTTATTTTTATTTAATATTATAAGGAGAAAGAAACATTTTGACTTGTCTTTCTGTAGGTAGAGCAGTGCTTTCCAAACTGTGTGTCGGGACACACTAGTGTGTCGGCAGCAGTGTGTAGGTGTGTCCCTGCTTCAGCACAAATTTTTTTAAATTTCATTTTTTTTATTTTTATTGTTTTTTGATTTCTGACTTTCCACCTGCCTGCTACGCATATCACATGGTTGACACGTGATTGATACCTAGTGGGTCACAGATCATCTTAACCAATTGGCACAGCTCAGTGGGAACTGAAACTATTCCCATTGGCGGCTTTAGCGGCACATTGGCTCCTGACTGCACGTGTAGTCTCCTTAATTGGCTCGTGACTGCACGTGTAGTCAGTGAGTGGGACAGCAGTGCGTTGGCAGTAGTCAGTCGGACTCACAGAGCTCTGAGGGTGGCAGTTTAAACGCTGAGCTGAAGTCAAAGTGGTTTTTTTTGTTGTTGCAGCTAGCTCCCAGTAGTGCATTGCTGCTCCTGCTCTTGATATATGGATAGGAAGTGGAAGCTTAAAAATGCTTGATGATGAAATGTGCGTGCCTTTATCTTATATTCCCCCAAATATTCAGAAACTGTGTTCATCCCATCAACCTCATACATCCCATTAAAATAGTAAGTAGCTATTGGTGTTATTAAACTTTTTTTTAATTCTTGCACATACATACTGTTACTTGTAAATACATTTCGTTATTATATAATTTATGTATGTGTCCGTATCTTTTAAAACAAGTTAGTTTAACCTCCTTTTTGCTAGTACAACTGAATTAATTACTGTGTCGCGAAATGATGTAGGTCTAAAAAAGTGTGTCACCAACATGAAAAGTTTGGAAAGCTCTGAGGTAGAGAAATGTAATGAGTTCAGTGCCATGAACACCATAAACTGATTTCTGCCAGCTGTCCAAGTGCTGGTCTAATCTGTGGCTCTGATGTGGGCATATAGCTGTCAGTAAATACACGGCTATTGGTCTAATCTGTGGCTCTGAGGTGGTTATATAGTTGTCAGTAAATACACGGCTATTGGTCTAATTGGCGGCTCTAATGTGGGCATATAGCTGTCAGTAAATACACGGCTATTGGTCTAATCTGCGGGTCTGATGTGTGCATATAGCTGTCAGTAAATACACGGCTATTGGTCTAATCTGCGGCTCTAATGTGCGCATATAGCTGTCAGTAAATAAACGGCTATTGGTCTAATCTGCGGCTCTGATGTGGGCATATAGCTGTTAGTAAATACACGGCTATTGGTCTAATCTGCGTCTCTGATGTGGGCATATAGCTGTCAGTAAATACACGGCTATTGGTCTAATCTGCGTCTCTGATGTGGACATATAGCTGTTAGTGAATACACGGCTATTGGTCTAATCTGCTGCTCTGATGTGGGCATATAGCTGTCAGTGAATACACAGCTATTGGTCTAATCTGCGGCTCTGATGTGGGCATATAGCTGTCAGTAAATACACGGCTATTGGTCTAATCTGCGACTCTAATGTGGGCATATAGCTGTCAGTAAATACACGGCTATTGGTCTAATCTGCGGCTCTGATGTGGGCATATAGCTGTCAGTAAATACACGGCTATTGGTCTAATTGGCGGCTCTAATGTGGGCATATAGCTGTCAGTAAATACACAGCTATTTGTCTAATCTGCGGCTCTAATGTGGGCATATAGCTGTCAGTAAATACACGGCTATTGGTCTAATCTGCGGCTCTGATGTGGGCATATAGCTGTCAGTAAATACACGGCTATTGGTCTAATCTGCTGCTCTGATGTGGGCATATAGCTGTCAGTAAATACACGGCTATTGGTCTAATTTGCGGCTCTGATGTGGGCATATAGCTGTCAATAAATACACAGCTATTTGTCTAATCTGCGGCTCTAATGTGGGCATATAGCTGTCAGTAAATACACGGCTATTGGTCTAATCTGTGGCTCTAATGTGGGCATATAGCTGTCAGTAAATACACAGCTACTGGTCTAATCTGCGGCTCTGATGTGGGCATATAGCTGTCAGTAAATACACAGCTATTGGTCTAATCTTCGGCTCTAATGTGTGCATATAGCTGTCAGTAAATACACGGCTATTGGTCTAATCTGTGGCTCTAATGTGGGCATATAGCTGTCAGTAAATACACGGCTATTGGTCTAATCTGTGGCTCTAATGTGGGCATATAGCTGTCAGTAAATACACAGCTACTGGTCTAATCTGCGGCTCTGATGTGGGCATATAGCTGTCAGTAAATACACGGCTATTGGTCTAATCTGTGGCTCTAATGTGGGCATATAGCTGTCAGTAAATACACAGCTACTGGTCTAATCTGCGGCTCTGATGTGGGCATATAGCTGTCAGTAAATACACGGCTATTGGTCTAATCTGCGGCTCTGATGTGGGCATATAGCTGTCAGTAAATACACGGCTATTGGTCTAATCTGCTGCTCTGATGTGGGCATATAGCTGTCAGTAAATACACGGCTATTGGTCTAATTTGCGGCTCTGATGTGGGCATATAGCTGTCAATAAATACACAGCTATTTGTCTAATCTGCGGCTCTAATGTGGGCATATAGCTGTCAGTAAATACACGGCTATTGGTCTAATCTGTGGCTCTAATGTGGGCATATAGCTGTCAGTAAATACACGGCTATTGGTCTAATCTGTGGCTCTAATGTGGGCATATAGCTGTCAGTAAATACACAGCTACTGGTCTAATCTGCGGCTCTGATGTGGGCATATAGCTGTCAGTAAATACACAGCTATTGGTCTAATCTGCGGCTCTAATGTGTGCATATAGCTGTCAGTAAATACACGGCTATTGGTCTAATCTGTGGCTCTAATGTGGGCATATACACTTACACAAAATGAATTGGCGCTACCAGCCCTTGTTAGGGGAATTCCTTTAAAGGGCTATATAGTAGTTCACAAACCTGAACTAAAAATATACACTTATAAATTAGAACACTAAATGTTCGCACACAGACAGATAAAATTCTATAGGTAAAAGGCACCTTATTAGGATATGTGGGCAAATAAATGCCAGTGAGTATGTGGCTGTTGGTCTTATCTAAGGTTCTTATGTGGGAAAATAAATGCCAGTGAGTATATGGCTGTTGGTCTAATCTAAGGTTCTTATGTGGGCAAATAAATGCCACTGAGTATATGGCTGTTGGTCTAATCTAAGGTTCTTATGTGAGCAAATAAATGCCAGTGAGTATATGGCTGTTGGTCTAATCTAAGGTTCTTATGTGAGCAAATAAATGCCACTGAGTATATGGCTGTTGGTCTAATCTAAGGTTCTTATGTGGGCAAATAAATGCCACTGAGTATATGGCTGTTGGTCTAATCTAAGGTTCTTATGTGAGCAAATAAATGCCACTGAGTATATGGCTGTTGGTCTAATCTAAGGTTCTTATGTGAGCAAATAAATGCCACTGAGTATATGGCTTTTGGTCTAATCTAAGGTTCTTATGTGGGCAAATAAATGTCACTGAGTATATGGCTGTTGGTCTAATCGAAGGTTCTTATGTGGGCAAATAAATGCCACTGAGTATATGGCTGTTGGTCTAATCGAAGGTTCTTATGTGGGCAAATAACTGTCTGTGACTACAGTGTGGTGGATCTAATTTTATGTCTAATTTAGGTATATGCATAACAGAAACTTTATCCCATCTAGTACCTGTATTACTGGGTTCATCAATTTTGCATTGAAGAACAGCTCTTGCTTTATTTAACCCGAGGTCTCACAAATGTTTAATTATGCTGTAAAAAAACACTTTAACTTGGATAACCCATAAAATAAAAGCACTGCAGTTCATCCTTCTTTGGCTCTATAGAAAAATAACCCTTTAACACCAGCCTCTGCTCCTGTGGCATTGTTGGAACAGGGCATTTACTTTCTATTATAACTATGACAATGTTGGGTTTTGTTCACATAAGCTGTAGCAATCATTTGGAGTATAGGGAGTAACATTTCCTTGTTCTTTGCAGATTTTAGAGGAATGAATTTGTATGATGAGATTGGGGAAGGTATATCCATAATCTGTATCATAGTAAGACAGATCCCAGGCACCTGACAATGAATTGTTACACAGAAGGGTCTCTAGATATGAGCTTTCATCTTTTTGTTCACTTTTTTTGGTCTGAATAACATAAAGTGGCCAATACTATGTATGGGGGACCACAGTAGATATTTTAAATAAATTACAATCTAGAATGATTTATTAAAAGGACAGTTTACATTTTCTTCCTTTTAATTTGGTCAAATGTATTTATTTTACATTCTGGAGTTTATTAAATTGTTTACAAATATATTATTTACCTTTACTTTGTCATTTAAAATGGCTGCATTTGCTTATTGTATCCCCACCTTTACTGAAAATTGCAATACTTAAGTATTGGCTATAGAAAAGCTATGTAAGCATAGTCAGCATAAGAAACTAAACTCTAAGTGGGAGGTAGGAGAGATAATTAATACAATGATAATTTCCAATTACTCTTTCTAAATATTAGACTTTGGCATACAGAAAGAGATAAGATAAGGAGGCATTGGTTGTAAAGAAAGTTATAAGATAAGGAAGTCTTATTTCCCTGCAAGATCAGCCCATTATAGTGGGCTGTTTTTCAAATATCAGAACAGGTAATTTCACATACAAAAATAATTCTAAATGATCACTCTGTCATAGATATACTACTATTTAGTTCCATCTTGTATTTGTATTTTTGGGACTAATAAAAGTATTTAATAACAGCTAGATTACACGTGTTGCAATTCCAGCGTAATAGCCAGGAACGCATATTACGAGTTGTGTCGGTATAGCTTTACCGCAAGCATTTTAGCCTGTAATGCAACGTCCATTCCGCATTAAAAAAATGATGTTTTTGTGTGGGATTTTCAAAGCGCCGGTATTACAGGTTGTGCGGTCTGGCAAAAATGCTTGCGTTACAGCTTATACCGACACAATCCATACCACCATCTGAGACCTGTAGTTATGGATTTTGCGAAACAAAAATGTTTCACAAAACTCATAACTAAACTGTAACAAAGTACACTAACACATACATAAACTACCTATTAACCCCTAAACCGCCGCCCTCCTGCATCACAAACACTATATTAAACCTATTAACCCCTAATCTGCCTCCCACCAACATTGCGACTATTAAATAAACCTATTAACCCATAATCTGCCGCCCACCCACACCCCCAACACTATTTAAATATATTAACCCCTAATCCGCAGCTCCCTGACATCGTATATGTGGAGAGAGAAGAAATGGCGCAAAAGGCAGGACTCAAGTGAAAGCGTTTAATGACAAAGTATAATACACAAATATATATGCACTTACAAGATTAAAATAAATATGCTGCAATTCTGAGGATCGTGGGTGGTACAGTTCTTGATGCTTCTCACAGCCGGCTTGTTGTAATTGCCGAGCGCTGCTGCACTAGAGGTGACTGACAGGTGAATCCGGATACCGTGTCAGTAAGATCTGTGGCTGTTGTGAGTGCAGGATACCAGGACCCTTTAACGTTTCCAGCCTAAGTTGTCAGTCAAGTACCCTGACGCGTTTCCCCCGGTCAGCGGCCGGGCTTCTTCAAGAGGGATTTAATAACAGATGTATTGAAAAAAGCGCTCTTTCCATTTAAACCCAATTCATCCAATCGGAGCTCAGGGGTGTGTGCAGGAGCTCCTATAGTATTACTCCAAACGTTAAGCCAAGTTTGTCCAATCAGAGCTCAGAGGTGTGAGCCGGAGCTCCTGTAATATTGCTCCAGGCATAGGTTCAGACAAATGCTGATACCCGTATGTGTCTAAATAACAATAGTAAAAGCCAAACTCATCGTAATTACTTAGCAGGAAAGAATATGTATAAAAGGTTACAACAATAGTAAAAATACAGTGTTAGTTACATTTCTATAGTATGACAATTAATAATATTTAATAATATTTACAATTTATAAAAAACTTTTGAAATTCTATGTTAAAAATTACCAATGTTTTTAAGACCAAAGATTCATTTGCAGTATTCGAGCCTTACATGTTAAATACTACCAGGGCATATTTGGACCTGTCATATATAATTTGAGTGCTCTATATAACTGGGCAAGTTGCCCCTGTACGTCTTGATAAGTAATCAATTGTTTGTAAGGGACATACTGATATTCTAGTAGGGAATGTTCAGAATTGTATGGAAAATCATGCTAAGAACGTATGTTTATTTTGTTGTCGTTATTATTGATATTTATTATTAAATACTTGTTATGGAAATAGCTTAATAAATTTGAATACTGGTAACAACAAGATCAATGAACTAGTACGTTAAAGACCTATATTAACTATATTAAAATATATATAATGAAAAAATATATAGTTTAAAAGTTGATTATATGTTATATTTAAAATATTAAAAAATTATTAAATTTTATATTCCTTAAAATCCTATAAAATTCTAAAAACATGTATTGAATTTGAAGTGAGTTGATAAATACTGTATAAATGTCTAAAAGTAGATTTAATATATGGTTGTATGAACAGGTTGATTGGAACTATTTTAGATTATTTTAACTACTAAGGATACAATTTAAATAAAGGCTGCTACATCAATATCTATATTCATACCAAGTGGTTGGAGTGTTTTAAGTTTATAGATCCATTTGGTTTCAAGTCTCCTTAGTTCAAGTAGCCTATTTGGGTTGGAAGGGGGTACCCAATCTATAACTTGTATTTTCAGTGAACTTGGATTGCTACCATGGCACTCTGAAAAGTGCCTGGGTACACTATGTTTAAGCAATTTTTCTTTTATATTATAGATGTGTTCGTAAGTTCTTCTTCTTATTTTACGTTTCGTGCGGCCTACATATAATAGGCCACACCCACATTCTAACAGATATACCACATACGTGGAATCACAGTTACTTCTAAAAGTTATGTTATATGTGTCAGTCAGTTCACTGTTCGAAAATGTTGGTGCTTTATTTATATGTTTGCACATATTACATCTTGATTTATTACATCTCATAGTTCCCTTCCATTCTTTCAGCCAATTTCCTACCACTGATTTTGATTCTGCCTTATCTGGATTTTTATTCTTTATAGGTTTAAGTTTACTTGGTGCCAATATATTTTTCAGGCTTTTCCCTTTTTTATACGTGAAGGTGGGTTTATTTTCCAAGTATGGCCCAAGGATAGGATCTGACTTAAGAAGTGGCCAGTGTTTCTTGAAAATATTTTCCATTTTCCTGGTACCCTCATTATAGGTAGTGATAAATCTAGGTTGGTTCATTGTACATGCTTGTGATTTAATTACTGTGTTATGTATTTTAGTCCCCAGCATTTCGGTGTTTTCCTCCTTATTGGTTTTATTACAGATAATTGACAATCTATCCTTGCTTAGTGCCCTATCTTTAGCTTGCTGTATAATTTCACGGTTATACCCTTTCTCTAAAAATTTGTTTTCTAATACAAGAGCTTCTGATTCAAAATCTGCTGGATGTGTACAATTTCTTCTGATACGTAGAAATTGACTGTATGGGACATTGTTAATCCAGCTTTTCTTGTGAGCACTCTTTGCTTGTATGAAGCTATTGCGATCGGTTGTCTTACGGTAGTTTTTCACTGCAATCTTACCTGTGGTGTCTTTAAACAATACTAGATCTAAAAATTCTATTTGGATTTTTGAATATGATTTTGTGAATATTAAATTATAATTATTTTGATTAATAAAACTCATAAAGTGCTCTATTTGATCTACCTCTCCCTTCCAAAGGATGATTATATCATCTATATACCTTCCATAACATAGTATATTGTTGATGAAGGGATTGTTGTCCCAGATAAATTCATTCTCAAATGCGTTGACATATAAATTCGCATACGATGGGGCAAACGTAGTCCCCATCGCTGTGCCCCTAGTTTGAAGATAAAATTGTTTTTCGAAAATAAAATAATTATGGTATAAATTAAAATTAATACTATCTACAAGAAATTCTATATGTTTAAATGGAATCAGCCATTTCGTCAATTCTTCCTGGATTTTCTGGACACCTAGTTTGTGTGGGATACATGTGTAAAGGGCTGATATATCACATGTTAGCCATACCATGTTATCTTCCCATGGAATACCCTCAAATCTTTTAATCACCTCCGTCGTGTCTTTTAAATATGCTCTCGTCTTTTTTACTAATGGTTGTAGGTAAAAGTCCACATATTTAGATAAACTATCACAGATAGATCCGATGCCGGATACTATCGGCCTTCCCGGTGGGTTTACCGGGTTTTTGTGAACTTTGGGTAGATGATATATGATAGATATGTTGGGTTGTGGCGTAAAGATGAATTTATATTCTTCACTGTTCAATATGCCATCTGATTTTGCTTTATTTAGCATTTTGTTAAGTTCTTTATTATATGTTTCTGTTGGGTCGCTAGAGAGAACCTTATAAGTTTCTGCATTATTTAGAAGATTGTATGCCTCCTGTATATATGCCTCCCTTTTCTGGATGACAATACCCCCGCCCTTATCGGCGACATCGGGTGATTAACCCCTTAACCTCTGGCCTCCCACATCGCTGCCACTAAATAAACCTATTAACCCCTAAACCTCTGGCCTTCCACATCGCAAAACACTAAATAAACCTATTAACCCCTAAACTGCCCCCCCACATCGCAAAACACTAAATTAAACTATTAACTCCTAAACCTAACACCCCCCAAACTTTAAATTAAAATTATAATATAACTATATTACAAATTACAAATTTAAAAAACCTAACACTTGGAAAAAAATTAAAAATCTAAAATTACAAAAAATAATAAACACTAAATTAGGAAAAATAAAAACAATTACACCTAATCTAATAGCCCTATAAAAATAGAAAGCCCACAAAATTAAAAACACCACCTAGCCTACAATAAACTACCATTATGCCTTAAAAGGGCCTTTTATAGGGCATTGCCATAAATTAAACAGCTCTTTTACCTGTAAAAAATACAAAGTCCCCCCAACAGAAAAACCCACCACCCAACCAACCCACTAAAATGAATAAACTAACTCTAATTCTAAAAAAAACCCTAAGCTACCCATTGTCCCTAAAGGGCATTTGTATGGACATTGACCTTAAAAGGGCATTCAGCTCTTTTCCAAAAGTCCTAATCTAGAAAAAAGAAACTCACCCAAAAAAAAAGAAGAAAAAAAAACCTAACACTAACCCCAGAATATCTACTCACGGTTCCTGAAGTCCGGACATCCATCTCCATCCAGGCGGCGAGAAGTCTTCATCCAGGCGGCGATATCTTCATCCATCCCGGGGGCGTCTTCTATCTTCATCCCGGTGGCGCGGTGCCATCCTTGAAGTCAATCCCATCCTGCGTGGAGCGTTCTCTTCATACAGTCACCACCGTACACTGAAGTTGAATGCAGGGTAGCCGTTTCAAAATGGCGTACCTTGACTTCCTATTGGCTGATTTGATTCTTCAAATTCAAATCAGCCAATAGGATGAGAGCTACTGAAATCCTATTGGCTGTTTTGAACAGCCAATAGAATCTCAGTAGCATTTAGTGTTTATAACACCCTTCTTTCACTGTATTTTTTAAACTGGTGGTCAATAAAGAGAATATTGAAGTTTACATTTAAATAAAGAATAACTACATATTGCTCATCACAGAGTTGATTTTAATCCGACACCTCTCAGGTTGTAGAGAGTTTTAAGAAAGCAGTAGTTTAGACCTCTGCTTAAACTGTTTTTGAAGGCTCGCCCCTTGCTGATTGGCAAGTAATTAAACGCATAGGTAAAGACATCTACAGAGCAGCCATACACTACTGGGACCTATCTGAACACATCTGCTGAACCAATGACAAGAAGCATATAAGTGTAGGCACCAAACACCAGCTAACTCACAGTCATGCATTGATGCTCCTGGGTGCACAAACAAACAAACGGCTAGATTACGAGTTTTTGTCGGTAATGGTTTGCGGGGCTAACGAGCCTTTTTTTCTCACCGCTCACTTAAGACAACGCTGGTATTACAGGTTTTCTTCAAGCCGGCATTAGCCTCAGAAAAGTGAGTGTTGAGCAAAATTTAACTCCACATCTCACTGTAATACCAGCGTTGCTTACGGTAGCGGTGAGCTGGCTAAACGTGCTCGTGCACGATTTCCCCATAGGAAACAATTGGGTTGAGCTGGCTGAAAAAAAACCTAACACCTGCAAAAAAGCAAAGTTCAGCTCCTAACGCAGCCCCATTGTTTCCTAAGGGGAAATACATTTTATGTCTACACCTAACACCCTAACATGAACCCGAGTCTAAACACCCCTAATCTTACACTTATAAACCCCTAATCCGCCGCCCACAACATCGCCGACACCTACATTATATTATTAACCACTAATCTGCCGCTCCGGACACCGCCACTATAATAAATTTGTTAACCCCTAAACTTAAGTCTAACCCTAACCCTAACACCCCCCTAACTTAAATATAATTTAAATAAATCTAAATAAATTTACTACAATGAAATAAATTAATCCTATTTAAAACTAAATACCGATAAAATAAACCCTAAGATAGCTACAATATAACTAATAGTTACATTTGTATCTAGCTTAGGACTTATTTTTATTTTACAGGCAACTTTGTATTTATTTTAACTAGGTACAATAGTTATTAAATAGTTATTAACTATTTAATAACTTACTAGTTAAAATAAATACAAATATACCTGTTAAATAAAACCTAACCTAAGCTACAATTACACCTAACACTACACTATCATTAAATTAATTACATAAATTACCTACAATTAACTACAATTAAATTAAATAAACTAAAGTACAAAAAAAACAAACACTAAATTACAGAAAATAAAAAAAGAATTAAATTTTTTTAAAACTAATTACACCTAATCTAATCCCCCTAATAAAATAAAAAAAGCCCCCAAAAATAATAAAATTCCCTACCCTATACTAAATTACAAATAGCCCTTAAAAGGGCCTTTTGTGGGGCATTGCCCCAAAGTAATCAGCTCTTTTACCTGAAAAAAAAATACAATACCCGCCCAACATTAAAACCCACCACCCACACACCCAACCCTACTCTAAAACCCACCCAATACCCCCTTAAAAAAACCTAACACTACCCCCTTGAAAATCACCCTACCTTGAGCCGTCTTCACCCAGCCGGGCACAAGTGGACCTCCAGAGGGGCAGAAGTCTTCATCCGATCCGGCCAGAAGAGGACATCCAGACCGGCAGAAGTCTTCATCCAGGTGGCATCTTCTATCTTCTTCCATCCGGAGCGGGTCAATCTTGAAGACATCCGACGCGGAGCATCCTCTTCCTTCCGACGGCGACTGAAGAATGAAGGTTCCTTTAAGTGATGTCATCCAAGATGGCGTCCCTTCAATTCCGATTGGCTGATAGAATCCTATCAGCCAATCGGAATTAAGGTAGGAAAAATCCTATTGGCTGATCCAATCAGCCAATAGGATTGAAGTGCAATCCTATTGGCTGATCCAATCAGCCAATAGGATTGAGCTCACATTCTATTGGCTGTTCCAATCAGCCAATAGAATGCAAGCTCAATCCTATTGACTGATTGCATCAGCCAATAGGATTTTTCCTACCTTAATTCCGATTGGCTGATAGGATTCTATCAGCCATTCGGAATTGAAGGGATGCCATCTTGGAATACGTCACTTAAAGGAACCTTCATTCTTCAATCGCCGTTGGATGGAAGAGGATGCCTGCGTCGGATGTCTTCAAGATGGACCTGCTCCGCTCCAGATGGAAGAAGATAGAAGATGCCGCCTGGATGAAGACTTCTGCCGGTCTGAATGTCCTCTTCTGGCCGGATCGGATGAAGATTTCTGCCCCTGTGGAGGTCCACTTGTGCCCGGCTGGGTAAAGACGGCTCAAGGTAGGGTGATCTTCAAGGGGGTAGTGTTAGGTTTTTTAAGGGGGGATTGGGTGGGTTTTAGAGTAGGGTTGGGTGTGTGGGTGGTGGGTTTTAATGTTGGGGGGTATTGTAATTTTTTTTCAGGTAAAAGAGCTGATTACTTTGGGGCAATGCCCCGCAAAAGGCCCTTCTAAGGGCTATTTGTAATTTAGTATAGGGTAGGGAATTTTATTATTTTGGGGGGCTTTTTTTATTAGGGGGATTAGATTAGGTGTAATTAGTTTAAAAAAATTGTAATTCTTTTTTTATTTTCTGTAATTTAGTGTTTGTTTTTTTTGTACTTTAGTTTATTTAATTTAATTGTAGTTAATTGTAGGTAATTTATGTAATTAATTTAATGATAGTGTAGTGTTAGGTGTAATTGTAACTTAGGTTAGGTTTTATTTAACAGGTATATTTGTATTTATTTTAACTAGGAAGTTATTAAATAGTTAATAACTATTTAATAACTATTGTACCTAGTTAAAATAAATACAAAGTTGCCTCTAAAATAAAAATAAACCCTAAGCTAGATACAAATGTAACTATTAGTTATATTGTAGCTATCTTATGGTTTATTTTGCAGGTAAGTATTTAGTTTTAAATAGGATTAATTTATTTAATAGTAGTAATTTAATTTAGTTTTATTTAAATTATATTTAAGTTAGGGGGGTTAGACTTAGGGTTAGACTTAGGTTTAGGGGTTAATAAATTTAATATAGTAGCGGCGACGTT
Source organism: Bombina bombina (assembly GCF_027579735.1). NCBI lineage: Eukaryota > Metazoa > Chordata > Amphibia > Anura > Bombinatoridae > Bombina > Bombina bombina. The sequence goes on from NC_069507.1 coordinate 248,187,571, forward strand.
GGGGGAGGCAGATTAGGGGTTAATGAATGTAGGTAGGTGTCGGCGATTTTAGGGACGGCAGATTAGGGGTTAATAAAATGTAACTAGTGTTTGCGAAGCGGGAGTGCGGCGGTTTAGGGGTTAATATATTTATTACAGTGGCGGCGATGTCCGGTCGGCAGATTAGGGGTTAAACAATTTATTTAAGTGTTTCCGATGTGGGGGGGGGGGCTCGGTTTAGGGGTTAATAGGTAGTTTATGGGTGCTAGTGTACTTTTTAGCACTTTAGTTAAGAGCTTTATGTTACGGCGTTAGCCCATAAAACTCTTAACTACCGACTTTTAAATGCGGTAATAGTCTGGACAGGAGAGGGTGTACCGCGCACTTTTTCCAGCAATCGTAATACCGGCGTTAGGAAAATCCCATTATATAAAAAAAAAAAATAGGATACGCAATTGACGTAAGGGGATTTGCGGTATGCGAAAATCGCGGAAAAAAAGTGAGCGGTACACCTGTACCTGCCTGACTCGTAATACCAGCGGGCGTTAAAAAGCAGCGTTGGGACCCCTCAACGCTGCTCTTTAAGGCTAACGCAATACTCGTAATCTAGCCGAAAGTAAATTTGACAACAGAAGTAAATTGAAAAAAAAAAAAAAAATTTAATTGCACATTTTAATTTTGACATTTAAACCCCTTTAAAATCAAATGCAAAATATAATTTAAAGGGACATGAAACATTTTCTTTCATGATTCAGATAGAGCATACAATTTTAAGCAACTTTCTAATTTATTTCTATGATCAAATGTCCTTTGTTCTTTTGGTATCTTTTGTTGAAAAAGCAGTAGATGTCAGCATTATTTCCTGCCATGTGGTACTTTAGACACCTACCTAATGAAATACCTGACATGTGGTACTTTAGACACCTACTTAGTACAATACCTGACATGTGGTAGTTTAGACACCTACCTAATGAAATACCTGACATGTGGTACTTTAGACACCTACTTAGTACAATACCTGACATGTGGTAGTTTAGACACCTACCTAGTGAAATACCTGACATGTGGTACTTTAGACACCTACCTAGGCATCTCTTCAACAAACAATACCATGAAATGAAGCAACTTTGATAATCGAAGTAAATGTGAAACTTATTTTTTGAATGTATGTTGTGCATTTTTTTTTAGGTTTCATATCCCTTTAAATCATAGACCTCTTTTTAATCTGGCTGCAAGATAAGATTCTCACTTTAAGTGAATGAGATGCACCAGTGATCCATAAACTTAAAAAGCTTTTATTGAGAGTTCATTCAAACTTCAATGAGAAGCATGGTTACAATATAATTGACATTGTGGGTGCCTTCAGAATACACTCAAATAACTTACTACTGACGCGTTTCAGCCCATCTGGCCGTAATCGCAACTACGATTACGGCCAGATGGGCTGAAACGCGTCAGAAGTTAGTTCTTATAGTGTATTCTGAAGGCACCCACAATGTCACTTATATTGTAACCATGCTTCTCATTGAAGTTTGAATGAACTCTCAATAAAAGCTTTTTAAGTTCATGGAACACTGGTGCATCTCATTCACTTAAAGTGAGAATATGTCCAGGAACGGAGTCTGCACAGTGGTTCCTTGCACCTTGCTGAAGCCACAATTTGCACTCACCCGATTAAGCCTTGGAGGATATCGGCATCAACTGAACAGACAGCCAGAGGCGGGGTTTCCAGGTGACGTCAGATGCTGAGACGCCGCGGTGGAGTGGACCCAGGAGGGGAGGGAAGGACGAGTTGGAGGTAGCAGATAGGTCTGGAGCGAATTGACCTGTGCCTCCTAGTAGACGTTGGTTTCCAGAGTGTACTCCCTGTGGACGGGCCATCTCAGAGATGACAGCGGCACCGGTAGCGATCTTGGAATAGTACCTGTCAGCCGGGGATAGTGAAGGGGATTTCCCTGTTTTTTCAACTTCTTTTACGGAGCCGGGATAGCTTACTAAGAATCCCCTATTGAACGGACAGAACTAGGTGCTCACACAGTTAATTGACTTTGCATGCAAGATAAGATCTCTTGCTTACTATGGACCAGATTATGAGTTTCGCTAACAGTTACGCGTGATCGATGTCAGATTTATCATGGCTGTTTGCGCGGTAGGATTGCTCGTATTACAAGTTGAAAGTAAACGTGATCGCTTGAGTGCAATCGCAATTTATGCTAGAATGATTACGGTAACCTCATAGCTCTGGTTAACTGTTTTGCAAAACAAAAAAGTTGCACAAAACACATTAAAAAATACATTACAAAATACAGTTACACTCTTAATAACACTGTCTAATAAATGTACATTACACAGTACAGTTACACTCTTAATACCACTGTCTAATAAATATACATTACACAGTACAGTTACACTCAAAATAACACTCTCTAATAAATATACATTACACAGTACAGTTACACTCAAAATAACACTCTCTAATAAATATACATTACACAGTACAGTTACACTCATAACACTGTCTAATAAACATACATTACACAGTACAGTTACACACATAATCACACTATCTAATAAATATACATTACACAGTACAGTTACACACATAATCACACTATTTAATAAATATACATTACACAGTACAGTTACACACATAATAACACTGTCTAATAAATATACATTACACAGTACAGTTACACACATAATAACACTGTCTAATAAATATACATTATACAGTACAGTTACACACATAATAACACTGTCTAATAAATATACATTACACAGTACAGCTACACACATAATAACACTGTCTAATAAATATACATTACACAGTACAGTTACACACATAATAACACTGTCTAATAAATATACATTATACAGTACCGTTACACACATAATAACACTGTCTAATAAATATACATTACACAGTACAGTTACACTCTTAATAACACTGTCTAATAAATATACATTACACAGTACAGTTACTCATATTAACACCATCTAATAAATATACATTATACAGTACAGTTACACTCATAATAACACTGTCTAATAAATATACATTACACAGTACAGTTACACTCATAACACTGTCTAATAAATATACATTACACAGTATAGTTACACTCTTAATAACACTGTCTAATAATTTAAATATTTCATACAAAAAGCAATAATTAGCGCGCCACTCTGATCTGGCCCTTTACAAGGTTTTTATCCCTTTTATTCTAGCCTTGTAGCACCATCTCAACGGAATTAAAGAGAAGCAGATTTCTGTCATCTTCTCTGTAGTTTAAAACGTGTCGCATACTTTTACTGTAGCTTAGCAATCAACAGCCGCAATTATTGAAAACCCAGCACCCATCAAACACCATTAAGACGTATCATATTTAATTATAATTTATAGATTACAAGAGCTGTAATATGCCATTTATGAAAGCCATTTCCATAATCATGAGTGATTTCAGGGGTACTTATCTGAACTTATGATTTATCCTCCATTACCAAAATTATCTTTCATATTCCAGCACAGTTTTTCTTACTTGAGATAAATGTTCAAGATTTCTCCTTAAATTGATCTATGAACCTGCAACTAACCAGAGTAGGATAATGCTATAGAATTCACATCTCAAATTAGATGCAAAAAACACTGAAAATAAGCTTTAAAGGGATGTAGAAATCCTATTTTTAGCATGCACTTAAAGGGATATAAAGAAGCAATAATACATTGTTTATATTTACTAGAGTCTATCATTATTGCAGTATTGCTTCAACAGAAGCATGTATTTAACTCCCAGAAACTCTACAGAGACGATGCATTACCATTTGCCAGTTGTGAGTTACACATCTCTGCTCCAAAGCTGACTTTAACTATGTGTTTAACACATTAGCAGAGTTTAAACACACACAAGTTAGTTACAGTCTATAGTGGGATAATTAATTACATTTAAAGGCAATTGGAAGTTCAGGTTGTGTTGTCCAAGTGGATGATTAAATATTTTAACCAAAGCAACTTAAAGCAGCAAATACTGTTTGTCTTTCCCTATACTTTTAACGGATAGCGCACAGAGCGTTATTATGTTTGTCACTGCGCTTGTTAATCCAAAATACAGATGAAAACATTTAGCACTTTTTAAGACCTGGAGTAAACAATTATTTTTAATATTATAGCACAGAGCTACATGAAGAACTCTTCTACTTGCTTACCATCATCTTAATGAACTCTTAACTTAGCGCACCATCATCTTAACAAACTCTTAGTTTAGCGCACTATCACCTTAACAAACTCTTAGTTTAGCGCACTATCACCTTAACAAACTCTTAGTTTAGCGCACTATCACCTTAACAAACTCATAGTTTAGCACACTATCACCTTAACAAACTCTTAGTTTAGCACACTATCACCTTAACAAACTCTTAGTTTAGCGCACTATCATCTTAACAAACTCTTAGTTTATTACACTATCATCTTAACAAACTCTTAGTTTAGCGCACTATCATATTAACAAACTCTTAGTTTAGCGCACTATCACCTTAACAAACTCTTAGTTTAGCGCACCATCATCTTAACAAACTCTTAGTTTAGCGCACTATCACCTTAACAAACTCTTAGTTTAGCGCACTATCACCTTAACAAACTCTTAGTTTAGCGCACTATCAGCTTAACAAACTCTTAACTTAGCACACTATCAGCTAGACAAATTCATCATTTTAATGAACTCTTTGCTTAGCGCACCATCATCTTAACAAACTCTTAACTTAGAGCACCATCATCTTAACAAACTCTTAGCTTAGCGCACTATTAGATAGACAAATTCTTAGCGCACTATCAGCTAGACAAATTATTAGCTTAGCGCACTATCATCTTAACAAATTCTTAGTTTAGCGCACCATCATCTTAACAAACTCTTAGTTTAGCGCACCATCATCTTAACAAACTCTTAGCTTAGCGCACTATCAGCTAGAAAAAATGTTTAGCTTAGTGCACCATCATCTTAACAAACTCTTAGTTTAGCGCACTATCAGCTTAACAAACTCTTAGTTTAGCGCACTATCAGCTTAATGAACTCTTAGCTTAGAGCACCATCATCTTAACGAACTCTTAGCTTAGCGCACTATCAGCTTAATGAACTCTTAGCTTAGCGCACTATCAGCTTAATAAACTCTCAGGTTAGCGCACTATCAGTTTAATAAACTCTAAGCTTAGCGCACTATCAGTTTAATGAACTCTCAGTTTAGTGCACTATCAGCTTAATGAACTCTCAGTTTAGTGCACTATCAGCTTAATGAACTTTCATTTTAGCGCACTATCAGCTTAACAAACTCTCAGTCTAGCGCACTATCAGTTTAATGAACTCTAAGCTTAGCATACTATCAGTTTAATGAACTCTAAACTTAGGGCACTATCAGTTTAATGAACTCTAAACTTAGGGCACTATCAGTTCAATGAACTCTAAGCTTAGCATACTATCAGTTTAATGAACTCTAAACTTAGGGCACTATCAGCTTAATGAACTCTAAACTTAGGGCACTATCAGTTTAGTGAACTCTAAACTTAGGGCACTATCAGTTTATTGAACTCTCATTTTAGAGCACTATCAGTTTAATAAACTCAGTTTAGTGCACTCTCAGCACACCATCGACTTAGCACACTCTTAGCATACCATTAGCTTAGCGCACTCTCAGCACACCTTTGGCTTAGTGCACTCTCGGCACACCATGAGCTTAGCGCACTCTCAGCACATCATAGACTTAGTGCACTCTCAGCACACTGTCAGCTTAGCACACTCTCATCTTAGCACACCATCAGTTTAGCGCACTCTTAGAACACCATTGGTTTAGTGCACTCTCAGCACAACATCGGCTTAGAACACTCTCAGCACACTATCGGCTTAGCACACTCTCAGTACACCATTGACTTAGTGCACTCTCAGCACACAATCGGCTTAGTGCACTCTCAGCACACCATCAGCTTAGCACATTCTCAGCACACCATCAGCTTAGCGCACTCTCAGCACACCATCAGTTAAGCACACTCTCAGCACACCATCGGCTTAGCACACTCTCAGCACACCATTGGCTTAGTGCACTCTTTTAGCACAACATCGACTTAGTGCACTCTCAACAGACCATCGGCTTAGCGCACTCTCAGCACACCATCAGCTTAGCACACTCCCAGCACACCACTAGCTTAGTGCACTCTCAGTACACCATCACTTTAGCGCACTCTTATCACACCATTGGCTTAGCGCACTCTCAGCACACCATCGGCTTAGCGCACTCTCGGCACACCATCAGCTTAGTGCGCACTCGGCACACCATCAGCTTAGCGCACTCTCAGGACATCATAGACTTAGTGCACTCTCAGCACATCATAGACTTAGTGCACTCTCAGCACACTGTCAGCTTAGCACACTCTCATCTTAGCACACCATCAGTTTAGCGCACTCTTAGAGCACCATTGGTTTAGTGCACTCTCAGCACAACATCGGCTTAGAACACTCTCAGCACACTATCGGCTTAGCACACTCTCAGTACACCATTGACTTAGTGCACTCTCAGCACACCATCGGCTTAGTGCACTCTCAGCACACCATCAGCTTAGCACACTCTCAGCACACCATCAGCTTAGCGCACTCTCAGCACACCATCAGCTTAGCGCACTCTCAGCACACCATCAGCTTAGCGCACTCTCAGCACACCATCGGTTAAGCACACTCTCAGCACACCATCGGCTTAGCACACTCTCAGCACACCACTAGCTTAGTGCACTCTCAGTAACACCATCAGTTTAGCGCACTCTTATCACACCATTGGCTTAGCGCACGCTCAGCATACCATAGGCTTAGCGCCCTCTTAGCACACCATCAGCTTAGCGCACTCTCAGCACACCATCAGCTTAGCACACTCTCAGCACACCATCAGCTTAGCGCACTCTCAGCACACCATCAGCTTAGCGCACTCTCAGCACACCATCGGTTAAGCACACTCTCAGCACACCATCGGCTTAGCACACTCTCAGCACACCACTAGCTTAGTGCACTCTCAGTAACACCATCAGTTTAGCGCACTCTTATCACACCATTGGCTAAGCGCACGCTCAGCATACCATAGGCTTAGCACACTCTTAGCACACCATCAGCTTAGTGCACTCTCAGCACACCATCGGCTTAGCGCACTCTCAGCACACCATCGGCTTAGTGCGTACTCGGAACACCATCGGCTTAGCCCACTCTCATTACATCATAGACTTAGGGCACTCTCAGCACACCGTCGGATTAGTACACTCTCATCTTAGTGCACCATCAGTTTAAAGAACTCTCATCTCAGCACACTATCAGTTTAGCGCACTCTTAGAACACCATTGGCTTAGCGCACTCTCAGCACACCATCAGCTTAGAGCACTCTCTGTACACCATTGGTTTAGCGCACTCTCAGCAAATCATCAGCTTAGCTCACCCTCAGCACGACATAATCTTAGCGTACTCTCAGCACACCATCGGTTATACGCACTCTTGTCTTAGCGCAAGCAATAACCAACATGTATTTTACTTGCGCAACCCATAGAAGACTATTATGTGAGGGATTTAGCACCCCTGCACTAACATGCAGATGTAAGCAGGCAATAGACTATCTCTCGAGCAATAAAAACTAACTTTGCACAATAGCTCTAATATGTTTGTGCTCCACTTGTAATCTAGCCATACTCTGTGTAAAGGATAATTTTAAATAAAATTGGCAGCTCCTTCACAACTAAGGGAAATATGTTATAATGTTTCTAATGTATCCAGTACTCAGTACAATAGAAAGTTGAATAGAAAGTTTAATCATTCAGAACCAGGGTGTATTTTGGCCTAGGCAAATGAGGCACTTGCCTAGGGCGACAGATTGGAGGGGACAGCATTTTTTTGTGGCTTTATTTGTAAGAAACTTACAATTATTTTAGAAGTATTATACAGGTATATAATTGGAGATTTTGCCCAAGGAGCTTACAATTTATGGTGGTATAATAAGAGGCAGTTTGATGTAACTCTGAACCTTTAATTTATTTTGCTAGCTACTGCCTTTAGATCTGTTGGCTTTCAGCACTTAGTATTGTGTTTGGAGAAGTATTGTATCAGGAAATCTGTGTTTGGGGGTTTCATATACATTGCAGCAATAGACAGATATGTGTGTATATGTGTATATGTGTTTGTACAGTATGTGCATATGTGCTTGTATGTGTGTATGTGTATATGTGTTTGTATGTGCATGTATGTGTGTATGTGTATATGTGATTGCACAGTATGTGCATATGTGCTTGTATGTGTGTATGTGTATATGTGTTTGTATGTGCATATGTGCTTGTATGTGTGTATGTGTATATGTGTTTGTATGTGCATGTATGTGTGTATGTGCATGTATGTGTGTATGTGTATATGTGTTTGCACAGTATGTGCATATGTGCTTGTATGTGTGTATGTGTATATGTGTTTGTATGTGCATATGTGCTTGTATGTGTGTATGTGTATAACTGTGTGTTTGTTTTTTTAATGTGTGTATGTGTCTATGTGTTTGTATGTGCATATGTGCTTGTATGTGTGTATGTGCATATGTGCTTGTATGTGTGTATGTGTATAAGTGTTTGTATGGGCATATGTGCTTGTATGTGTGTATGTGTATAAGTGTTTGTATGGGCATATGTGCATGTGTGTATGTGTATATGTGTTTGTATGTGCATATGTGCTTGTATGTGTGTATGTGTGTATGTGTATATGTGATTGCACAGTATGTACATATGTGCTTGTATGTGTGTATGTGTATATGTGTGTGTATGTGCATATGTGTTTGTATGTGTGTATGTGTATAACTGTGTGTTTGTTTTTTTAATGTGTGTATGTGTCTATGTGTTTGTATGTGCATATGTGCTTGTATGTGTATATGTGTTTGTATGGGCATATGTGCTTGTATGTGTGTATGTGAATATGTGTTTGTATGTGCATATGTGCTTGTATGTGTGTATGTGTGTATGTGTATATGTGTTTGTATGTGCATATGTGCTTGTATGTGTGTATGTGCATATGTGCTTGTATGTGTGTATGTGCATATGTGCTTGTATGTGCATATGTGCTTGTATGTGTGTATGTATATATGTGTTTGTATGTGCATATGTGCTTGTATGTGTGTATGTGTATAACTGTGTGTTTGTTGTTGTTTTTTAATGTGTGTATGTGTGTATGCAAGTCCTTGTGAACGTTTACTTTGGAAATGCCATAAAAAAAAATTCACATTATTCTCTGACCAAAACATATTATGGCCAAAAAAGCCTAAAACCTTGGGGGAGGCAGCAAAATGTTGAGTGCCTAGGGCAGCACAAAACCTAAATACGCCACTGTCCAGAACAAAACACAAAGAGTCAGATTACGAGTGGAGGGCTATTTTAACGTGTGCCCGTTAAAGGGCAAATCGCACATTAAATAACCAGCTGTTACAAGTAGCTAGTTAATGCTCCCACGGATTAACTTTGCGCTTAGCACAATTAACCAGAGGTCAGACCTCTGGTTAAAAGTGAAAATATGCCCCAATTGCCACCAAAATAAAGAGAATAGTAGAGAACATTAAAAAATAAAGATCAGCATTTTTAATAATAAAAAAATGCACAAAGCAGTTATAAAGGGTTAAAGTGGGGTGTGGGGTGTTAGAAAAAATTGCCTTTACATTGAGGTCACTAGGGGACTGTGTTTTCACTTTAAATATATATGTATATGCTTATATACATATATATTTATGTGTTACTATGTGTATATACATATATATATTTATGTGTTATTATGTGTATATACATATATATATTTATGTGTTACTATGTGTATATACATATACATTTATTTTACTATGTGTATATACATATATAGTTCTGTGTTATTATGTGTATATACATATATATTTATGTGTTAGTATGTGTATATACATATATATATATGTGTTACTATGTGTATATACATATACATGTATGTTACTCTGTGTATATACATATATAGTTATGTGTTATTATGTGTGTATACATATATATTTATGTGTTACTATGTGTATATACATATATATATTTATGTGTTACTATGTGTATATACATATATATATTTATGTGTTACTATGTGTATATACATATACATTTATGTTACTATGTGTATATACATATATAGTTATGTGTTATTATGTGTATATACATATATATTTATGTGTTAGTATGTGTATATACATATATATATGTGTTACTATGTGTATATACATATACATTTATGTTACTCTGTGTATATACATATATAGTTATGTGTTATTATGTGTATATACATATATATTTATGTGTTACTATTTGTATATACATATATATTTATGTGTTAATATGTGTATTTACATATATATTTATGTGTTTTTATGCTTATATACATATATATTTATGTGTTACTATGTGTATATACATATATATTTATGTGTTAGTATGTGTATATACATATATATTTATGTGTTACTATGTGTATATGCATATATATTTATGTGTTAGTATGTGTATATATATTTATGTGTTAGTATGTGTATATGCATATATATTTATGTGTTAATATGTGTATATACCTATATATTTATGTGTTACTATGTGTATATACATATATATTTATGTGTTTTTATGCTTATATACATATATATTTAAGTGTTACTATGTGTATATACATATATATTTATGTGTTAGTATGTGTATATACATATATATTTATGTGTTATTATGTGTATATACATATATATTTATGTGTTACTATGTGTATATACCTATATATTTATGTGTTAATATGTGTATATACATATATATTTATGTTTTGCTATGTGTATATGCATATATATTTATGTGTTAGTATGTGTATATACATATATATTTATGTGTTAGTATGTATATATGCATATATATTTATGTGTTAATATGTGTATATACCTATATATTTATGTGTTACTATGTGTATATACATATATATTTATGTGTTACTATGTGTATATACATATATATATTTATTTGTTACTATGTGTATATACATATATATTTATGTGTTACTATGTGTATATACATATATATTTATGTGTTACTATGTGTATATACCTATATATTTATGTGTTAATATGTGTATATACATATATATTTATGTTTTGCTATGTGTATATGCATATATATTTATGTGTTAGTATGTGTATATACATATATATTTATGTGTTAGTATGTATATATGCATATATATTTATGTGTTAATATGTGTATATACCTATATATTTATGTGTTACTATGTGTATATACATATATATTTATGTGTTACTATGTGTATATACATATATATATTTATTTGTTACTATGTGTATATACATATATATTTATTTGTTACTATGTGTATATACATATATATTTATGTGTTACTATGTGTATATACATATATATTTATGTGTTACTATGTGTATATACATATATATTTATGTGTTAGTATGTGTATATACATATATATTTATGTGTTACTATGTGTATATACATATACAGGTAGCCCTCGGTTTACGCCGGGGTTAGGTTCCAGAAGGAATGGTTGTAAATCGAAACAGTTGTAAATTGAAACCCAGTTTATAATGTAAGTCAATGGGAAGTGAGGGAGATAGGTTCCAGGCCCCTCTCAAAATTGTCATAAGTAACACCTAATACATTATTTTTAAAGCTTTGAAATGAAGACTTTAACTGCTAAACAGCATTATAAACCTAATAAAGTAATCACACAACACAGAATATATAAATATAAGTTAAATGAACAAAAACATTTGCTAAACAGCATTATAAACCTAATAAAATAATCACACAACACAGACTTCACTTACATTTTTCTGCAAACAGTTCTTTCTATGCATTCCAATCTGGACTGATTTATAGACAGGAAGATCGTGTTCCTTTGAAATCTGCTCGATAGCTCAGGTTTAGTTAAACTGATTAATTTCAGCTTGCTTGGCTTTCCTGCAACACAAGCGGACAGCTCCACTTACTGGCTATTTTAATAAATGCACTGCTTCTCAATGCTTTTCAATAGCAGTCACATGACTGGAAAAAAAGGTTGTTATTCTGAAACGGTGTAAATTGAACCGTTGTAAAATGAGGGCCACCTGTATATTTATGTGTTAGTATGTGTATATACATATATATTTAAGTGTTACTATGTGTATACACATATATATTTATTTGTTATTATGTGTATATACATATATATATGTATGTGTTAGTATGTGTATATACATTATATTTATGTGTTATTATGTGTATATACATATATATTTATGTGTTACTATGTGTATATACATATATATTTATGTGTTACTATGTGTATATACATATATATTTATGTGTTACTATGTGTATACACATATATATTTATGTGTTACTATGTGTATATACATATATATATTTATGTGTTACTATGTGTATATACATATATATTTATGTGTTACTATGTGTATATACATATATATTTATGTGTTAAAATGCTTATATACATATATATTTATGTGTTAAAATGCTTATATACATACAGTCATATGCAAAAGTTTAGGCACCACAATTTCCATGATTTTCATTTATAAATAATTGGGTGTTAGCAATTTCATTTTGATCTATCAAATAACTGAAGTAGACAGTAATATTTCAGTAATGAAATGAAGTTTATTGGATTAACAGAAAATGTGCAATATGCATCAAAACGAAATTAGACAGGTACATAAATTTGGGCACCCCAACAGAGATATTGCATCAATATTTAATAGCCTGTAATGAGTGTCTGGATTCTGGATGAAGGTATTTTGGACCATTCCTCCTAGCAAAACATCTCCTGTTCAGTTAGGTTTGATGGTTGCCGAGCATGGACAGCCCGCTTCAAATCACCCCACAGATTTTAAATGATATTCAGGTCTGGGGACTGGGATGGCCATTCCAGAACATTGTACTTGTTCCTCTGCATAAATGCCAGAGTAGATTTTGAGCAGTGTTTTGGGTCGTTGTGTTGTTGAAATATCCACATATATATATTTATGTGTTAATATGTTTATATACATATATATTTATGTGTTTAAATGCATATATATATATATATATATATATATATACATATATATATATATATATATAGTTATGTGTTTTCTATGCTTATATACACATACCTCCCAACATTTCAAAATTCAAAAGAGGGACCAACCCCTCCCCCCCCCCCCCCCCCCACCGCGGCAACATTTTTTGAAATGTGGTGGGCGGGGCTTAAAAATCATAACATTAAAGTAATATAAATAAAATTCTAAATAAAGTCATATATTTTAATACACTTAGGCAGCAAATCAAACACAAGCTCAAACCACTGGAATGGCTATGTGAGCTATGTATTTAATTAGCCTTTGCAAAGACATTGCTAAATATTTTTATCTTAATTGGACATTTAATAAAAAATTCTTTAAAACTATTCTCTGCATTCCCCATTAATATTCTAGATTCTGGCCTTTAAAGTCAGCAAAAATGCACAGTAGCACACTAGATAGCATACACTTACACATGCAGATATACACACACTACATAGCATACACTTATACATGCAGATACACACACACTACATAGCATACACTTATACATGCAGATACACACACTACATAGCATACACTTACACATGCAGATACACACACACTACATAGCATACACTTATACATGCAGATACACACACACTACATAGCATACACTTATAAATGCAGATACACACACACTACATAGCATAAACTTACACATGCAGATACACACACACTACATAGCATACACTTATACAGGCAGATACACTCACACACATTACATAGCATACACTTATACATGCAGCATACACACACTACATAGCATACACTTATACATGCAGATACATACACACTACATAGCATACACTTATACATGCAGATACACACACACTACATAGCATACACTTATACATGCAGCATACACTTATACATGCAGATACACAGACACTACATAGTATACATTTATACATGCAGACACACACACACTACATAGCAAACACTTATACATGCAGATACACACTTATACATGCAGATACACATACACACACTACATAGCTTACATTTATACATGCAGACACACACACACTACATAGCATAAACGTATACATACAGATACACACACACACAGTTATGGATACAGATAGACACACACACTACATCATATATGGGTATCTGTAATTCATTGTATGGGGTCCTGGGGTTGGCAAGCACATTAGCTGGCAGTCTGCGGCTGCCACTGTTCGTTACAATGTTTGTTACCCTGGTATTAGCACTGCTCATTGTATAAAACTGAAGGCATGCTAGTATTATCACCAGGGGTTAGACATCATCACTACCAGAGGTAGGTTAGAGAGGTCACCATTACCCGTGGTCAGAGTGTATACAGCCTTCTTACTCCTGCTTAACCCATACACCATTCCTTTTCCACAGGGAATCTAATAGGTATCTAACCCTGTGAGAGCAAAGCCAGCTGCTTCTGAGTATGGGCCCAATAGAATAAAAAAAAAAAAAAATGTATGCATGGGGCAAATCGGGACAGATGGCTAGCAACCCGGGACAGGGGGACAGACCCCTAAAATCAGGATTGTCCTGCGAAAATCGGGACAGTTGGGGGGTATGTAACTGCATTTATGTGTTTATATGCATATTTATATATATAGTTATGTGTTTTTTATGCTTTTATATATATATATATATATATATATATATATATATATATATATATATATTTATTTATGTGTTTATATGCTTATATACATATTTTTATTTTGCTGCCCATCGCTGGGTGATTTGCCCCCTGCGCAGCACTAGTTGCTTTGTCGTGTCTCATGGCATGAAAACGATGCTCCCATTGGAGTCTAAGGAAGTGCTCTCTTGTGAGTACACACACAAACACATACACAATAAAAAGTAGCCCTGGAAAGTTAAGAGACCAGCCCTATATTGCAGAAATGTAATTACACTTTAATGTGCTTATTTTGTTGTGTTCTTTATATAATATACTCTTGTATGCAGCAACACTTCACTTTTAATGTGCCCTTAAATTGCAAATGAAAGAAACTATAATTAAATATTTAAATGTTTTTTAACCAAGCATCTTACTTTGTTTAGTAATAATCTACCGACTACCATCCTTTGCTAGAGCAGCTAATAACTGTATTGCAGATCATTGCAGGCTGCCTAGAACATATTTCACAAACACAAAGAGACAAGATAGCGGAGGATACCATTGGCACACATCCTATTTGGAATGGAGATACCAGATAAGCTTCTGTAAGATAAATTTCCCCAGGCTTTGGATTCTAGCCACAGTATCTTAATAGAACCAAAGAACTTGAAAGATAGGATTCAGTGCTGGTGTGCCCCAAATAAATTAAACTAATCGCATATGGCGTGATGGGATCTCCTATATCACGTCTTCGGACTGTTAATGAAATGATGCCGAGGCTCCTATATAAAGAGAAGCAGTCTGTAGGTTTTGCAAGTGCAGCTGTGCGTTTTCTGTAAACACAGACTTGCAGTGTCTGCTTATATCAGACAGGCTTTTTATTAGCAGCCGCAATTAGTATGGCGAAAACATAGCTCCAACACACCATACGCTGCCACAGAGGATATATTTGTAGGATGTGTTACACTTATTACCTTTTCAGGAACAAAAATAGATACTATTTAACCCATAGTCTGCCAGAGGACTTCAAATTCTCATTAAAACACTGAGATTATAATAAAAATGTTTAATTATACATAATACAATGCAATATTAGATATATAATATATATATATTTTTAAGAGTATCATATATATATATTTAATAAAAACAATTAAAGTTTCAACTTGTAATATGAGCGCAAATTAACACTCCCGCAATATTCATATATAACGAGCGCTAACATTAGCGTGCCATTTGTAATCTTGCCCTTTAAAAGGGTTATAGCAATTGCATTTTACCCAGACAATTTATATTCAAGATTTTTGGACATTTTTCATATTTTATTGGAAGACCAGTAAAAAAATGTGCTTTCAATTAAATTAAAATGCACCTGTGTAACAAGTCCTTATTCATTTATATTATTTTTTACATTGTAAATTCAAATTAAGGGTCGTAAAAGTCATTAAACGGATCTTTATTTGTTGAGAAGTACTTTTTTAAAACCAGACCCTTAAAGGGAAATATTATGAAGTACTGCAAAGTAGTATTTTTTTTAGTATTTTTTTTATTTTTATTTTATTTATGCAAATTATGACACTTGGGGAAGTCTCCCTAAGTGTGATGCGGGAATCCAGACGTGGACCCGTTGCTCAGTGTTCCTAGAGGGATATGGCTGCACCTCACTGACGAGGCCCACAATAGGCCGAAACGTACGTCTGGGGTTTTGCTGTTTCTCTTGTTCAGAGAGGGATTGCTTGGTATTTCAGGGCTGGACTGTACTGTGAAGTCAGGATCAGACTGATATGCTACAGGAAAGTTCTTCTCTGTGAAAGGCACATATTGAGCAACAAGAGGCTGCTTCTAGGGTGGTAACTAGCCATAGAACAAGCTATTATGCTATTGTTCGTTCCCAGGTTGAGCGCTTCTCTCTTTTTTATTTATGCAAATTATGACACTTGGGGAAGTCTCCCTAAGTGTGATGCGGGAATCCAGACGTGGACCCGTTGCTCAGTGTGCCTAGAGGGATATGGCTGCACCTCACTGACGAGGCCCACAATAGGCCGAAACGTACGTCTGGGGTTTTGCTGTTTCTCTTGTTCAGAGAGGGATTGCCTGGTATTTCGGGGCTGGACTGTACTGTGAAGTCAGGATCAGACTGATATGCTACAGGAAAGTTCTTCTCTGTGAAAGGCACATGTTGAGCAAAAAGAGGCTGCTTCTAGGGTGGTAACTAGCCATAGAACAAGCTATTATGCTATTGTTCGTTCCCAGGTTGAGCGCTTCTCTCTTTTTTATTTATGCAAAGTATTTAGACCATTGCAGTGCCAGAAATCAGCGTGCAAGCTATAATTGTGGGTGCATGTTTATATATTCTTCCTGTGGGGATTTTTCTTCTTCTTGTTCATTTCAGTTGCATTGGGTGAGGTGCCTTCTAAGATTCTTGCACCTGGGCCCTGTGGTTTCTAGTTACGCCTCTGTTGGCAGTGTAAGCATCTGATTGGCTAAACAGTCAGCTGACAGAAAGAATGGAGAGAGAGGAGCGGTCTTACCGTACTTCATAATGTTTACTGTCACTTTAAAATGTGTTTAGCCCTTGGTTATTCCTAGAAACAAAAGAACTGAGCTCTCATCGATACTGACGGAAATGCAGAATTGTAACCAAAGCTTATTTCAGACTTGTTACCAGACTCACTGATGCTGCCCATAGCCGGTGTTGCTGAACTGGGCAGTTTGTAGAATTATTACATTAACTCTAAATGTAGTTGATAAAAACAAACTACTGTGATGATTTGGTTACTTTATAGCCCTTTATGGAAACAAATGCCAATTAGGAAGATGCATATTACTGAGATGGCGGCTGCACAAAGACAAGAGAAGCATTAAACTTGACTGTACAATATAGTAGGGGATGTTAGCATATAACCTTGCCTCTTTATGATACCATATGCTACCTTTTTACAGATTGCACTGGAGTAGTATAAGGGAGATAATAAAGTTACATGCTGACACTACGATACATCATTTTCGGATATTACCAGTTGCATATTTAGGGTTGTTCTGCCCTAGGCATTTCAAATTATGCTGCTCCCTCCATAAGTTGCTGAGCTGAGGGAAGGCTTGCTCTCATTACATGTACTTGGTTTACATACAGGTTTGTGTATGGTGTTGTGTGTGTATAGATGTATGTGTATATAGATGTGTGTATAGATGTATGTGTATATAGATGTGTGTGTAGTGTTGTGTGTGTATATAGATGTATGTGAGTGTCTGTGTAGATGTGTGTGTGTGTGTGCAGTGTTTTGTGTGTGTGTGTATAGAGGTGTGTGTGTTTGTGTATAGATGTATGTGTATAGATGTATGTGTATATAGATGTGTGTGTATAGATGTATGTGTATATAGATGTGTGTATAGATGTATGTGTATATAGATGTGTGTGTAGTGTTGTGTGTGTATAGATGTATGTGTATATAGATGTGTGTGTATAGATGTATGTGTATATAGATGTGTGTGTATAGATGTATGTGTATATAGATGTGTGTGTATAGATGTATGTGTATATAGATGTGTGTGTAGTGTTGTGTGTGTATAGATGTATGTGTATATAGATGTGTGTATAGATGTATGTGTATATAGATGTGTGTATAGATGTATGTGTATATAGATGTGTGTGTAGTGTTGTGTGTGTATAGATGTATGTGAGTGTCTGTGTAGATGTGTGTGTGTGTGTGTGTGTGTGCAGTGTTTTGTGTGTGTGTGTGTGTGTGTGTGTATAGAGGTGTGTGTGTTTGTGTATAGATGTATGTGTATAGATGTATGTGTATATAGATGTGTGTGTATAGATGTATGTGTATATAGATGTGTGTATAGATGTATGTGTATATAGATGTGTGTGTAGTGTTGTGTGTGTATAGATGTATGTGTATATAGATGTGTGTGTATAGATGTATGTGTATATAGATGTGTGTGTATAGATGTATGTGTATATAGATGTGTGTGTATAGATGTATTTGTATATAGATGTGTGTGTAGTGTTGTGTGTGTATAGATGTATGTGTATATAGATGTGTGTATAGATGTATGTGTATATAGATGTGTGTATAGATGTATGTGTATATAGATGTGTGTGTAGTGTTGTGTGTGTATAGATGTATGTGAGTGTCTGTGTAGATGTGTGTGTGTGTGTGTGTGTGCAGTGTTTTGTGTGTGTGTGTGTATAGAGGTGTGTGTGTTTGTGTATAGATGTATGTGTATAGATGTATGTGTATATAGATGTGTGTGTATAGATGTATGTGTATATAGATGTGTGTATAGATGTGTGTGTAGTGTTGTGTGTGTATAGATGTATGTGTATATAGATGTGTGTGTATAGATGTATGTGTATATAGATGTGTGTGTATAGATGTATGTGTATATAGATGTGTGTGTAGTGTTGTGTGTGTATAGATGTATGTGAGTGTCTGTGTAGATGTGTGTGTGTGTGTGCAGTGTTTTGTGTGTGTGTATAGAAGTGTGTGTGTTTGTGTATAGATGTATGTGTATAGATGTATGTGTGTGTGTATAGATGTATGTGTGTGTCTGTGTAGATGTGTGTGTGTGTTCAGTGTTTTGTGTGTGTGTGTATAGAAGTGTGTGTGTGTTTGTGTATAGATGTATGTGTATAGATGTATGTGTGTCTGTATAGATGTATGTGTGTGTCTGTGTAGATGTGTGTGTGTGTGCAGTGTTTTGTGTGTGTGTGTGTGTGTATAGAAGTGTGTGTGTTTGTGTATAGATGTATGTGTATAGATGTATGTGTGTGTGTATAGATGTACTGTATGTGTGTGTATAGATGTGTGCGTGTGCAGTGTTGTATGTGTGTGTATAGATGTGTGTGTTTATAGATGTGTGTGTGCAGTGTTGTGTGTTTGTGTGTTTGTATATAGATGTGTGTGTATAGATGTATGTGTGTGTATAGATGTATGTGTGTGCGTATAGATGTATATGTGTGTGTGTGTGTGTATGTGTATGTATAGATGTGTGTGTGTGTGTGCAGTGTAGTGTGTGTGTATATATAAATGTGTGTGTGCAGTGTTGTGTGTGTGTATAGATGTGTGTGTGTGCAGTGTTGTGTGTGTGTGCGTGTCTGTATAGATGTGTGTGTGTATGTATAGATGTGTGTGTGTGTATAGATGTGTGTGTGTGCAGTGTTGTGTGTGTGTGCAGTGTTGTGTATGTGTGTGTGTAAAGATGTGTGTGTGTGTTTATAGATGTATCTGTGTGTGTGTGTGTATATAAATTTGTGTGTTTGCAGTGTTGTGTGTATGTGTATATAGATGTGTTTGTGTGCAGTGTTGTGTATGTATAGATTTGTGTTTGTGCAGTGTTGTGTGTGTATAGATTTGTGTGTATAGATGTGTGTGAAGGTAGATGTGTGTGTGTGTGTGCAGTGTTGTGTGTGTGTGCATAGATATGTGTGGATGTGTCTTTGTGTTGGTGTATCTGTGTATATAGATATTTGTGTGTGTCTGTATAAATATATATGTGTGTGTATAGATGTGTGTGTATAGATGTGTGTGTATAGATAAGTGTGTGTATAGATGTGTGTGTATAGATAAGTGTGTGTATAGATAAGTGTGTGTATAGATAAGTGTGTGTATAGATAAGTGTGTTTATAGATGTGTGTGTATAGATAAGTGTGTGTATAGATAAGTGTGTGTATAGATGTGTATGTGTATAGATGTGTGTATATAGATAAGTGTGTGTTTAGATGTGTGTGTATAGATGTGTGTGTGTAAAGATGTGTGTGTATAGATAAGTGTGTGTATAGATGTGTGTGTGTATAGATTTGTGTGTATAGATAAGTGTGTGTATAGATGCGTGTGTATAGATGTGTGTGTATAGATAAGTGTGTGTATAGATGTGTGTGTAAAGATAAGTGTGTATATAGATAAGTGTGTGTATAGATGTGTGTGTATAGATACGTGTGTGTATAGATGTGTGTGTATAGATACGTGTGTGTATAGATACGTGTGTGTATAGATAAGTGTGTTTATAGATGTGTGTGTATAGATGTGTGTGTATAGATAAGTGTGTGTATAGATAAGTGTGTGTATAGATGTATGTGTATAGATGTGTGTGTATAGATGTGTGTGTATAGATGTGTGTGTATAGATAAGTGTGTGTATAGATGTGTGTGTATAGATGTGTGTGTATAGATAAGTGTGTGTATAGATGTGTGTGTATAAATAAGTGTGTGTATAGATGTGTGTGTATAGATGTGTGTGTATAGATGTGTGTGTATAGATAAGTGTGTGCATAGATGTGTGTGTATAGATGTGTGTGTATAGATGTGTGTGTATAGATGTGTGTGTATAAATAAGTGTGTCTATAGATGTGTGTGTATAGATGTGTGTGTATAGATGTGTGTGTATAGATAAGTGTGTGTATAGATGTGTGTGTATAGATGTGTGTGTATAGATAAGTGTGTGCATAGATGTGTGTGTATAGATGTGTGTGTATAGATGTGTGTGTATAGATGTGTGTGTATAAATAAGTGTGTGTATAGATGTGTGTGTATAGATGTGTGTGTATAGATAAGTGTGTGTATAGATGTGTGTGTATAGATAAGTGTGTGTATAGATAAGTGTGTGTATAGATAAGTGTGTGTATAGATGTTTGTGTATAGATGTGTGTGTATAGATGTGTGTGTATAGATAAGTGTGTGTATAGATGTGTGTGTATAGATGTGTGTGTATAGATGTGTGTGTATAGATGTGTGTGTATAAATAAGTGTGTGTATAGATGTGTGTGTATAGATGTGTGTGTATAGATGTGTGTGTATAAATAAGTGTGTGTATAGATGTGTGTGTATAGATGTGTGTGTATAGATGTGTGTGTATAGATGTGTGTGTATAGATAAGTGTGTGTATGGATGTGTGTGTATAGATAAGTGTGTGTATAGATAAGTGTGTGTATAGATGTGTGTGTATAGATAAGTGTGTGTATAGATAAGTGTGTGTTTAGATGTGTGTGTATAGATGTGTGTGTATAGATAAGTGTGTGTATAGATGTGTGTGTATAGATGTGTCTGTATAGATGTGTGTGTATAGATAAGTGTGTGTATAGATGTGTGTGTATAGACGTGTGTGTATAGATAAGTGTGCACACATTATTATACTTTTATTTTTGTTGACCTCACCTGCTTTCAGCACTATGACCTGCCTTACATTACCCCAGTTGTGCACCCAGCAGTAAGATTCACCCCCCCCCCCCCCATAGCAAGTTCACTCACCTAGTAATCGCGCTGCTTATAGCTTTCAAGGAGGGGTGACCACAGGACAGGACCTCAGGCTGGTGAAGAGATAAGATACCATGGGTCTGATACATAAAAACTCACCGTCATGCAAACATCAGCTGATTTTACTGAGCATTATATTGTAAAGTGAGGGTATCTTCTTCACATAAGGGATATTAGTGAAATCCCATTTATGAGATACACAGTTCCCTAGGAAAACTTTTCCTTTAAAAGCAATCCCTGAGTGACCAGGCATCTTATAGAATCTCGTAGCCAGACCAGAGAGCTTTAGAGAATCAGTTCCTTAAAGTCCATGAAAGAGTAGCTTCATTTCAAATACAGACAAATATGCAATATACCTGTATTTCTAGCTCTTACAGGGTCTGTAGTCCTGGTCCCTTTAGCTCACTCCTGTACTGTCCAATTAAGGACCAGATTATGAGTGGAGCACAAAATATATACATATATATTTACAAGGAAAACACAATCCCCATAGACCGCAATGTAAAGGCACTATTCACCCCACAATCACTCAGTTTAAGCCCTCATAACTGCTTCTTGTTATTTTTTTTTTTTTTTTAATTAAAATACTTTTTTTTTTTTTTTAAACAGCCACACCACACTGTATTTTGGGTGCAATTCGGGGATATTTTGAAAATTATCCAGAGATCTGACCTCTGTTTAATTTTCTGAGTGCTAATCGCTACCAGAAGCTTGTGATAGCAATAACCAGCCACTTGTAATAGCTGGTTACTTATCATACACCAGTAAATGGGCAAATTTACCCATTTACGGGTGCACAATATATTAGTGCTCCACTTGTAGCCTTAAAGGGGTTTTTAGCCTTTGTTACCTCTCCTGTTCTATTAATTGTATCATTTATATAAATTGTTTCATTGATGGCAACTACAAGCATTTTAGAATCTGGCATTGGACTTAATCATTTAACTGAAACTGATAAATAATAGATATTATTAATACCCAGCATAAGGGATTGCATTAATAGTATCATAAATATGAAGAGTTGAATCTGCCCAGCTAATATTATAATCTGTTATCCTTAATTTTAGTTAGTTACTTCACTTATCATGATAACTTACTGAGTAATTTACTGGTCATTGGTAGCTTATTACTTTGATAGTTCTCCCCTGGTATTTCCTTCACTTTTCTTCTCTTCTACAATACTGAGCAGCTGAAGTCAATCTTGTGGTATTGCTATATCATCTCTTACTCTTAACAATCACTCTCATAGGTTCTGGAGCTGTTGTTATCCTCCCTCTATAATGTTAGCTCTTCTGTTTTCTAGAGGACTTGGCACATCACTGAATAAGTTATCTTGTCTTGGCCACATGATGGCAGATTTATTATGTTCTAGGGCTCTTGTCACCTATTCCTTGCAAGGCTAGCTCCCCTAAGTTCTGGAGATACCATCTCTACCATATAATCTAGTTATGGGTGTTAGAGGTCTTCTGCACTCTTTCTTGTATTTTAAATTGTGGCTTCTGTGAACATATTGTACCTGTAAAGTCATCTGTCCATGGTTCTAGAGATATTGTGAACTACCCCCTGTAATATGTCAGCTGTCCTGATTTTTAAAAACTATTTTTTATCTCTTCCTATAACTTTAGATGTCTGGGTTCTAGAGCTATTGACACATATCTCCAATAATGCTAGCTGTCCTAGGTTCTAGACGTATTATCCCCTCTCCTTTGTACTTTCAACTTTCCTGGATTGTAGAGTAATAGTCAGCTCTCTCATATGATATAATATATTTGTGTTCTAGAGGTCTTGTCATACTGCATGTGAAATGCCAGCTCTTTTGGTTTCTAGATCTATTGTCACAACTCCCATATTAT
The DNA here is from genome assembly GCF_027579735.1 of Bombina bombina. Lineage (NCBI taxonomy): Eukaryota > Metazoa > Chordata > Amphibia > Anura > Bombinatoridae > Bombina > Bombina bombina. Next base: position 248,211,419 of record NC_069507.1, read on the forward strand.
ATAATCTACTTGTGTTCTAGATCTCCTGTCATATTGCCCCTAAAATGCCAGCTTTCCTTGATTATTGCTCTTTTTCATCTCCTTCTGGAGTTCCAAAGCAGGTTTAACTACAGGCTTCCTGCAGATAAAGATTGAAATGGTTCTTTCAACCTGAGCAAATAAAATAAACATTTAGGTTGATTTCCATAACTACTGCACCTCCGATATATATTATTATGTTACACTCCTAATCTAATCATATGCTTTACTTGCCAATTCAAATTTACTCAATAATCTAAATAGTTCATGCAGTTATAATTTGACAGAAAACTGTCACTTGTTATCTGTTATCAAGGTGATTGTGCTGCAAGTTTTACAAGCTAACTGCAGAGGGGATTTTTAATGACAAAAATGGATATCACACCTTCCAACTAATTTCAAAGCAAAGATTCCTCTGGGGTTTAAAGCTTATTACATGATAGCAAAAGAATAACAGTTTAAAATGAACTCTGCCTGCGCATTCAGTACTGACATTTGGCAATTGGTTGCAGCAGCCAAATATTACTTGGGGTACTAAAATGAGTCGTTATTTGCGCATTCCCTACAGAAGAAAATGATTCTCATTTCTTTCTATCTGGGTCAAGATCCTCTCTTTAAGCTTCTAAATGCTGGCAACATTTTCTAACATTCTACTTAAAAACTATTTTATTTTCAATTTAGTTTGAAGCTTAATAATTCACATTCATAGTTCTATTTGTAATGTTCTCACCTGCTCCTTTCTCATACACTTTATTTTCTTTTAATTTAACAAATACATTTCTTAATGATGAATTTAATTATAACCTAGTAGCCCTCAATTCGTTTTCTTATTTTGCATCTTCAGTAACTTCTGTTACTTTGTAAATCACAAGACAACATTTTACATAACAGTCTAAATTAAACTTTCTTGATTGATACAGAGTGGACATTTAAAAAAGTTCCAGTATAATTCTGATATAAAACCTAGCTCATTTTCTTGGAATCCTTTGGTAAAACATAAAGTTCTTCCATGACAGCAAACTGAGGTAGGCCCAGGAGTGCGCACGTGTCCAGAGTACTGTATAGCAGTAGTGCTTGCAGCAATGTTTGTAATAATGTTATGCATTTAGTGGCTAGGACACGTGCACACTCCTGGGCCTATACTAGTATGTTCTCAGAAAAAAGACCTTTGTTTTAATCATACTTTAATATTAACTTCCATATCTATTTAAAAGAGATAGAGACATATTTATTAATGTGCGAGCAGACATGATACAATGTAGCGTATCATGTCCACCGCACATATATGCTGTCGGCATTTATCATTGCCCATCAGTTCTTGTGAACTGCTTGTGCAATGCCGCCCCCTGCAGATTCACGGCCAATCAGCTGCTAGCAGGAGCTGTCAATCAACCCGATCTTATTCAATCAGGTTAATTTCTGTCCGCGGCCTTAGAGCAGGTGGACAAGTTATGGTGCAGCGGTAAAAAGGGACATCAAGCTTCATTCGGAGCTTGATATTTCGGCCCCATAATGTAGATAATATCTACAATATTTTAAAAAATAAAAAAGCCTTTTCAAAAGTATACTGATAAAGTTTCTTGTGTTTTCTTCTCTACTTTTAGCTCTTTGTTGTTTTTTTTTTTTACGCTTCCTTATCTATGACAGACATCATCAAAGAGTTATCTGTAATTTGCAAGGTATATTGAAGAAATGAATCTCAAACACTCAACGTGCTGCTTCTGAACTCCCTACAGGTGTACAACCAGAACTGTCTGCTTCCTAGGGTTACAGTTCCAAGTATACTGCCCAACAGTGCAGAATCATAAAGCAGTGGCCCTTAAAGGGACACTCAAGTCAAAATTAAGCTTTCATGATTCAGATTGAGCAGCTATTTTAAACAACTTTCCAATTTACTTCTATTAACAAAATGTGCACAGTCTTTTCATATTTACACTTTTTTGAGTCACCAGCTCCTACTGAGCATGTGCAAGAATTCACAGAATATACATATATGCATTTATGATTGGCTGATGGACGTCACATGATACAGGAGGAGTAGAAATAAATATAATTTTAAAATATGTCAGAAAAAAATCTACTACTCATTTGAAGTTCAGTCTAGGGGGGATATTTATCAAAGGTCTAGCGTACTTGATCCAACAGTGCGGATCAGGTCCCCCAGACCTTGCTGAATTTGGAGAGCAATACGCTCTCCATATTCAGCAAAGCACCAGCAGCTCTTGTGAGCTGCTGGTGCAACGCCGCCCCCTGCAGATTTGCGGCCAATCGACCGCCAGCAGGGGGGTGTCAATCAATCCAATCGTACTCGATCGGGTTGAATTGCAGCGATGTCTGTCCGCCTTGTCCGAGCAGGTGGACAGGTTATGGAGCAGCGGTCTTTAGAAACACGGACCCTCAAGCTCCGTCCGGAGCTTGCTAAATGGGCCCCTAGGAGCTATTTCATTGTCTTGTTAATGTGAATTTGTTGATTATGCAAATCTACTGTATTTACTGGTCTGGTCCTTTAACTGAGACTATACAAAGGGGCCTATTTATCAAATGTCTGTCCCACATGATCCGATACGCGGATCATGTCCGACAGACATCGCTGAATGCGGACAGCATTACGCTTTCCACATTCAGTATTGCGCCAGCAGTTCTTGTGAACTGCTGGTGCAACGCCGCCCCCTGCAGATCGCGGTCAATCGGCTGTTAGCAGGGGATATCAATCAACCCGATCGTATTCGATTGGGTTGATTTCTGGCGATTGCTGTCCGCCTCTTCAGAGCAGGCGGACCGGTTATGGAGCAGCGGTCTTTAGACCGCAGCTTCATAACTTGTGTTTCTGGTGAGCCTGAAGGCTCGCCAGAAACACAGGACTTCAAGCTCCATACGGAGTTTGATAAATATGCCCCAATATAGCATAAAAAGTTGTTGCACTACCAAGGTGTAAGATAAAAAATAACTTTTATTCATATCTTTAAAATAACATGAAAATTGAAACCAAAAGTATAATCTAGGTTATTTTAATCATAGACTTATAATCAAGAAATGAGGCTAGCTCCTAATATTATAACCTTTAAATAAATAACAATTTGGGGAAAAAAAGTGGGCGGTGGTGGTCTCATTTTTTTGGGGGGGCAAAACTTTTCTTGTACAGCACAGTCCAGGGGCCAGGTAGCTGGGCGCTAAGTCAAGGTGGCATGGGGGCACAGTTAAATGTGTTCTGTGGATGGAGTCAAAGCATGTGGAGGCACTGTCATAGGTGATCTGAAGGCACAGATATGGATGTGGAAGTGGAGCTGTGGATGTTCCTTTGGTGGAGCTAGGTGGCCAGGGGCACGGACAGAAAGTTCAGGTTACCCCTAGGTGGACTATTGAAATAGAGTGGTTATCTGTGAAGGGACAGAGTTAGGGAGGTTCAGTTTTCACCCTCCTCCTTAGCACAACATTGGTGCAAAGAATAAGGTGTTGTTGCCCCTCGCCGTGTACCCCCCAATAGTACCACCACTAACAGTATGAGTTTGGCAGAAGTTTAACATTATTCATTTGTAAATATAAATTTGTTAACTCTTTACTTCTTAAGGGGAAGGTTATCAGTGCAGCAAAGGAGAAACGGGATAGCATCTCTAAAGTGAGAGGGCTACTAATACAAGTCAGCAGCAGCTGGCCAAGAACAAAGAATAAATCTTACTTACTTAATGGCTGACAAAGAAATCAATCAACTGAGAATTAAATCACCGGAAATTATTATTATTGAATTTTGGAAATTTGAATTTTTTAATCCTTTCTTGCCCGTATAGTGTAAATGTGAACTTTTGAACCCTTTTGAACGAAAGAGCTATTTTTTTTGCAGCACCATTTTTTGTTCCCCGATCTAATCATTAAAGGGGTTGCTCGTTTTTTGTTTTAAAACAAATGCAAAGAATGCAGCAAAATTATTTAATTTTTTTTTAGTACTTATTCGAATCCAAATATACATGTCTAGTGAGAAATAACCCAAGAATACAGAGTCACCATACTGAAATGAATATAAAGAGAATATAAAATTGCAGCATCTTTCCTGGCCAAGTGTTGTTCGTTTTATGGACGTTGTCTGCCAGTATTCATCTGTTGAGATGCCAACTATCTCTATTTATGTTTTCATTAAGGTAATAGGTGTTTTTCCTGCTTTATATTCACTCAGTGTGCTCACTTCTGTAAGGCATCTCTTTATTTATGTATTGATTTAGCTTCCTGATTTTATACTGTTCCAATGCTAAGTCAATATCCACTTTTTGTTGGTATTTATATATCTTAATAAAGTGAGTGGATAGGAGTATTGCTTAAGTGCTCTGTTTTATATCATTTTACATATAAGGCAGTGGTGTTCAGATGTGCTCCCAAGAAGCCAAAATTAACTTTTTTTGTTTACTTGACCATAGACAGATTAATGAGGTTCAGTTTCAGTAGGCAATATCCTTCAAATATTTGTGCTGCAACTAGAAATTTTGGGGCCTCTTACTAGACCATTGGTTGGGCCCCCCTCCCTCCTTGTAATCAGTAGAGCTTCTTCAAAACAATGAATCAGATAAGTATTGGGGCAGGGTGCTTGGTAAAACCCATCCTCCAGCGACAGGTTTTCTACCAGCAGACACGTGTTTTCCCTGCACAAGCTGTGAGCAGTATACATCCAACTGAGTTATCTCATAATTAAGGCTGGAAATTCCCACTAGCCTGCTACTCACACACCAGTAAGAAATTATATTTTTCTCTATATTAACATTGAGAGGACTAGTAACTCTCCTCCCGATTGGTAGACTATACTGATATTTTTCACCTCTGCTCACACCATTTGTTTTTAACAGCTACAATATAAATTATTTTTTACCTTCTAAAGCAGGTTTACAGAATATTTTCTCCATAAAGCTCATTGACCCACAGGCAATAAGAAAATAAGTCCTTGATAAAAGCCTTTTTGTGTGTGGTAGAGCCATAAGATGCCATAGCCTGCCACATAGGAAGTACGTAGAGCATGCGTTAGATGCTCTGCTTTAGCTGCTTTTACTTGTGATGAGTCATGAATGAGTTGTAGCACCGTTTGAACCATGACACAGAAATAATAGCAGCTATGTCCTTTGTCAACTTACAAGACCACCAGGTCTGTAGTTCACCTCTTATGAACTTGGTTATATGATATCATATTGGTCATGGAACCGTCTTCTGCTGTGTTACTCTGTAAATTATCATTATTTTGTATACAAACGTAATTGGGCAACAAAAGCACAAATATTGTATTCATGAATCCTACATGAAAAAAACCTGTGAAGACAGAAAAGGAGGCGCCACATAAGACAGTAACACAATAAGACCAGACAAATGGCAACTTACATAGGAGAAGGCACTGACGGTGCCCAACACAGCAGGCCAGGACCTCTAAGTCACCCGACAGACTCACTTCCAATAAGCAGGGGCCGATCACATGAAGGCGTTGCACCACCCAAAGGAGTTTCCTCAGCACGACCTCAAAGAAGTCCTCGATATCTGCACCATTCAGCTGGAACGGCTGGAGGGTGTGTAATAATGAGGGCTTGCCTATCGTGTATCTTTTGCACGCTACGATACCTTCAAATACAGTAAAGGAATTATCCACGGAGCAAGGGTGAATAAAAACTTTATTAAAAAAACAGAAATAAACAGCAACGCGTTTCTCGGCCACAAAATGCCATTTCATCTGGCTGTCTGGATCCTACAGCCTAGTTATGTTTTTCAATGGCTCACATCCTGTTCAACTGATAATTATTGCATATTTATGCACTGACCTTCCCTTATCCTAGACAGTTAATGCAGAAAAAAAGCTTATGAACTACCTTTCAAGAATCAATGGCACAGCACCAACCATCCTTAGCATGTGTATACTCCTCATTATTGCTTATCTCTATATTTGCTAACATTTTTACATATTATCTATAGAAGATTTTATATATATATATATATATATATATATATATATATATATATATATATATATATATATATATATATATGCTTGGCTAGATAGTCTGGGAGTGTGGCTAAACTGTTTGGGGTGGGGCAAGCCATTTGGAAGCTTGGCTATATAGTCTGGGGGTGTGGCTAAACTGTTTGGGGTGTGACAAGCCAGTTGTAGGCTTTGCTATATAGTTTGAGGGTGTGGCTAAACTGTTTGGGGTGTGGTAAGCCAGTTGGAGGCTTGGCTATATAGTCTGAGGGTGTGACTAAACTGTTTGGGGTGTGGCAAGCCAGTTGGAGGCTTGGCTATATAGTCTGGAGGTGTGGCTAAACTGTTTGGGTTGTGTCAAGCCAGTTTGAGGCTTGGTTAGATAGTCTGGGGTGTGGTGAGGGACAGCAGTAGCAGGGGCAATTTTCACCTTTGTTCTTAGCCCAACCAGCTCTGTGAAAACATGTATTAAAAGATTTTGGTGCTTTTGCCCCCCATGCACTATTATCGAACCACTGCTTTTCAATTTAATAGCTATACATTTGCAAGGAAAACCATATTTAAGCACTTTGCTCAACCCAGAATAAGCAGAAAAGTAAATGGGGAAATTTTGTATTTAAAGAGGCCGTCAAGTTCAAAATAAAATTTCATGATTCAAATAGGACATGTAATTTTAAACACCTTTCCAATTTACTTTTATCACCAATTTTGCTTTGTTCTCTTGGTATTCTTAGTTGAAAACTAAACCTAGGTAGACTCATATGTTAATTTCTTAGACCTTGAAGGCTGCCTCTAATCTGAATGCATTCTGGCAGTTTTTCACCACTAGAGGGTGTTAGTTCATGTGTATCATATAGATAACATTGAGCTCACGCACATGAAGTTACCTAGGAGTGAGCACTGACTGGCTAAAATGCAAGTCTGTCAAAAGAACTGAAATAAGGGGGCAGTTTGCAGAGGCTTAGATACAAGGTAATTACAGAGGTAAAATGTCTATTATTATAACTGTGTTGGTTATGCAAAACTGGGGAATGGGTAATAAAGGGATTATCTATCTTTTTAAACAACAAAAATTCTGATGTTGACTGTCCCTTTGAATAAGATAGGAGGAAAAATAGAGACTGATGCTGCCCGTTTACCAGCACATCCTTTCAGCTCTAATATGTAGCTATGATAGCACCCTCTTTTTAAAGGGACATTGTACACCAGATTTTTCTTTGCATAAATGGTTTGCAGATGATCCATATATAGCCCATCTGGGAGTATTTTTAGAACAATGTATAGTTTTGCTTATTTCTTACTAGCATTTTGCTGATTTTCAGACTCCTAACCAAGCCCTACAGTGTCAGTGTTTCTGTCTTTTCATATGCACGAAAGGGGTTGGTGGGGAGTGTCTGCTTTTTTTTGTTGACCCAGCCCCATTCAGTGGGTGTCCCAGACTACCTCATCAACAGTGATAAACTTGGATTAAGTAAGTTTTTTAAAGGTCTTATACTGGATTTTTAGATCAGTATCTGTGCATATTCTTCTTTATTGTAGTGTCTATTACATGCAGATATATGAAACTTAGTGTATACTGTCCCTTTAAGGTCTACAATGATCTCTGCTAATAGGCTATCAATGGAATAAAATCTGAATATCCTATGTATACTGTGTTCCTTGAATGTCGCCCTATTCAGTACAACTTTTTAACAAGCTCTAGTTCTGTATAAATGGTCATATCACCCGCCCATTGCTAATCACATCTTTGGATACCAGGTTTCCAATAACTTTGGCCAGATGTCACAGAAAGCTGTCACTTTAATTAGAAAGTCCCTCAGTGTTGGAACAGTTTTAATAATCCGTTTGACCGCAGCAGGACCCCACATTAGATGTTTCTTGATGCCGCAGGCCACACAGTCGATGAGACAATAGAAAGGTTTTTTCATGCTACAATATTAATTGCGCTGTATAAATACACGAACAGCAGCAGTGATAAACTATGTTAATCTCCATGTCTGAGAGCGGCAGGATTGCTGAGAGCAGGGGAAAATTGACGAGTGGTTAAGTAGTTGCCTTTCATTTGTCTGTAGAAAGTGATCGCAGCTCACCGGCGCTCATATGTCTCTGTGATGCATGGCAGACACTGTTCGCTTCTTGTCACCTTTCACCAGTTTTAACTTTTCCCTCTTACCTCCACAAGAGTAGAGCACATTTATACTCTAAATTGCTGGAAACAAAGGCCCATATATCTACTTTCCAATATGCAAAGCACTTTTCCTAATTTAAAGTTGGCAAGATCTTTAGATAGGTTTAATGAACTAATGTCATTTTCTTTCATAGTAAAATTTTATAGTCATGAAAGGTCTCGCTGCATCTGAATGTGCTTACAAAGGGAAGCTTCTGCCTAATTTATGGAACCTTGTATTCATAATAAGCCTTACACCTGAGGCGTTTCAGAGGGCTTTCTCATAGCTTCATTTAAAAATGTGCTGGAGCAAATTGTTTGTCATCCTTTTATCTGGCTGAGGATTTTATAGCTCAGATTTGGTCCCATTTAATTAAATATACAAAAAGTGACACCTTGGCAAATTTATGAATGGAACATAAATTTATATTTAAAAGTAAACAGTTTGGTCCAATAATAACATTTTAAGTAATTTAAGTTATTAAACATTTTCACTTCTGAGTTTGTTTACATTAATCGCGGAATGGCGTCTTCTGCACCAATTATCTTCTTAGTTCTTTTTCTTTCTTTTTATCCTTTGTTGAAAAGCAGGAAGGTAAGTTTAGGAGTGTGCACGTGTCTGCAGCACTGCATGGCAGCAGTTTTGCAACAATGTTATACATTAGCAAGAGCACTAGATAGAAGCACTATTTACTGTCATGTATGCACGCTTCCTATCTTGATATCTATTCAACAAAGAATAACATGAGAACAAAGCTAATTTGTATACTTTGAATCATGAAATAAAAAAATTGGGTTTCATGTCCTTTTAGTTATAGGATTTAACATCCATTAAGGGAAAAGCACAAAGGGTTAGTTTTAAAATAAGCCACAAAAATTGATCTTTAGTGAAAAAAGGACTTCAGTTTATTAATTTTTTTAAAAACACTTTGTCAGATTTTTAAATATATACTTAAAAAACAAAACATAATATACCTTATCATTAAAAAATATTGGCTTCTTATACCCCAACACTCAAGGGACCTGCCCTACACAATCACCCCAGTGAAAGACAACTGCAACACTCAAGGGACCTGCCCTACACAATCACCCCAGTCAAAGCCAACTGCAACACTCAAGGGACCTGCCCTACACAATTGCCCCAGTGAAAGCCAACTACAACACTCAAGGGACCTGCCCTACACAATCGCCCCAGTGAAAGCCAACTACAACACTCAAGGGACCTGCCCTACACAATCGCCCCAGTGAAAGCCAACTGCAACACTCAAGGGACTTGCCCTACACAATCACCCCAGTGAAAGCCAACTGCAACACTCAAGGGACTTGCCCTACACAATCGCCCCAGTGAAAGTCAACTGCAACACTCAAGGGACTTGCCCTACACAATCGCCCCAGTGAAAGCCAACTGCAACACTCAAGGGACTTGCCCTACACAATCGCCCCAGTGAAAGCCAACTACAACACTCAAGGGACTTGCCCTACACAATCGCCCCAGTGAAAGCCAACTGCAACACTCAAGGGACTTGCCCTACACAATCGCCCCAGTGAAAGCCAACTGCAACACTCAAGGGACTTGCCCTACACAATCGCCCCAGTGAAAGCCAACTACAACACTCAAGGGACCTGCCCTACACAATCACCCCAGTGAAAGACAACTACAACACTCAAGGGACCTGACCTACACAATCGCCCCAGTGAAAGCCAACTGCAACACTCAAGGGACTTGCCCTACACAATCGCCCCAGTGAAAGCCAACTACAACACTCAAGGGACTTGCCCTACACAATCACCCCAGTGAAAGACAACTACAACACTCAAGGGACCTGACCTACACAATCGCCCCAGTCAAAGCCAACTGCAACACTCAAGGGACCTGCCCTACACAAACGCCCCAGTCAAAGCCAACTGCAACACTCAAGGGACCTGCCCTACACAATTGCCCCAGTGAAAGCCAACTACAACACTCAAGGGACCTGCCCTACACAATCGCCCCAGTGAAAGCCAACTACAACACTCAAGGGACCTGCCCTACACAATCGCCCCAGTGAAAGCCAACTACAACACTCAAGGGACTTGCCCTACACAATCGCCCCAGTGAAAGCCAACTGCAACACTCAAGAGACCTGACCTACACAATCACCCCAGTCAAAGCCAACTGCAACACTCAAGGGACCTGCCCTACACAATCGCCCCAGTCAAAGCCAACTACAACACTCAAGGGACCTGACCTACACAATCGCACCAGTGACGGCAAACTGCAACAAGGGACCTTCCTCACAAACCCCTCTCTTGTTTGTTGCATTGGGTGGCGTGTAGTGGGGGTAGTGGGAGCATTGTTTCTCAACCGCAGTCCTGGTTACTAACCTGCTCTTACCCATCATCAGATTATTTCACCTGTGCTCTAGTTCAGCTATAATGAAAATCTGCCCTGTTAGGGGTACTTGAAGGCCGCGGTTGAGAAACACTGATCTAAAGTAACCAGTGGGACTGATAAGAGTTATTAGAGAAGGCGAGATGGGGGATAATAGGATCCCATTACTATAGTGTTGGTACCTATATAATAAAGACAAATCATTTGCTCTAGATCAGTGAGTTATATGTCAAGTAGAGTCTGACAATGGCTCTAGACTGGCATAAGTTGCATTAACACAGGTCAGAAAAAAACAGTATAAAGATTGAGACATTGTAACAGTCACTGTGCTGTCTATGGAAATGAATCACTGCCGCTGCTTATTTTTATCAGTTGACATGTGGCTTTGGAGGCGAAACTGTAGAGTTTTGAACGTGTGAACCACAAATAATAATAACAGGATTGATACCATGTAGGGACCCTATACATATTGCAGATTTTACCCATAATCCTTTAAAGAGCATTTTCTTCTAAGCAAATTATTAAGTAAAACATAGTAAATAAACATGATTCATCCATAATTCCATATTTACTTTTGTGTAACACTGCAGATGACATTCGGCTTTACATAAGATACCCAGCTTATGTAGGAAAATTCAGGATACTGCGCCATACACAATGTTCTCTTAGTTAATGACAGCTATTAACATGTCTTGGACAGAGGCCAAGTCATTAAGGTACAATTTATTTCTATACTGAATACATAGCTTAGCATAAGCCTCAGATACTAGTTTCTCAGTTTGCAAACGAAATGTCGAATAGAGGTCAAACCTGACACTTTAAAAAATGTAAAGCAACCCACTGAGGACGAGCGAGAGCAAGTCAGCATAAATACTTAATATTGTCTTACTCAGCTTTATAGGGGCGTGTTTTGTTCTGGCCAACATATCGACAGCCGGTTTAAAAATGGCTGGAACATGGGTAGAATCTGAGAACTGTAAGAGCCATTTATACTTTGTTACTGTCACACAAACATAGAGAGTAGACAGCATTTTTATCTATAGATATTCGGTGTGCAATGTAATTTCATTGTGTTTGCTTAATATTTCAACCTTGAGCACTTTGAGCAATGCGTTGCCAATATTTACTATACGTGTGCAAAAAAATTGTTTTCATTATAAGTTTAACAAATGAATAACACAGTTGAAATTTTGTCTTCAACATTTGTCTATTAATGGATCTAAACAAATGAATGAATACCATTGTTCATATATTTTTTTATTTAATAGATAGAGATATCTAGTATTAACAAACACACAAAATAAATGTATTGGTTTATCTATTTTTTCTTGTTAATGAATGAATCTCAGCAAAAATATTTTAACAATTTTATTCATTTGACAAACAAATAACAAAAAAATCAAATTTTTGCAAAAATAATATTTGGAATTAATTTGGCACAGTATTCACTTAAGTGACATAAAACAGTATGGGCCAGAGTGCGCGCGAGCGGTAAGGGGTTTATCACAGGTGTTTGTGCTCGTTGGGCTTACTGCTGGTATTACGAGTTTAAAGTAAACACAATCGATTGAGTGCAGACGCAATTTATGCTAGAATGATTACTGCATCCTCAGAGCTCCAGGTAATTGTTTTGCAAAACAAAAAAGTTGCACAAAACACATAAAAAATACATTACAAAGTACAGTTACACTCATAATAACACGATCTAATAAATATTATTAAAAAAATATATATTTCAAAAAGATATGAGGTCTCAGGTGTTAGAAAAAAAAATGCGGGGCTTTAACATTGAGATACATACATATACATGTATAAATATGTATTTATATGTGCATTTAAATGTTTATATATATTTACAGATATATACGCATACAAACACATACATACATATGTACACATTTATATATATATGGGTGCCCATTAGAGCCCTTTGCAGTTAAGTACATGAAAAAATGTAATTTAATAAAGTGTTATACTGTGTATTTACTGTAAATATTTGATATAGCAGAGTATGTTCTATGTATTTCTAAATAGATATTCATATATATATATATATATATATATATATATATATATATATATATATATATATATGTACCTATATGTAATCAAGTATATATTATAGGTATAGAAATATTTTTTACCAAACAAAAGATCAGATATATATGGAAATATTTATTTATGAATAAAAAGAAGATATTCTTGTATGTGAAGAACATTGTAATGGGAAATATTAATATTTTCATGTCGGTTTAGCGCACATGAGAATATGCGATTGGGTTTGCGCGTGAGTAGGGTCCCCCCCCCCACTTTTTTCTCTGTTAACTTCTAGGGGGGATATTCTAAGCTTTACACTTTTTACGTCATTGGGTTAGTGTGTGAGCGAAAACAGTCAACTCATAATACAAGCGCAATAATGACCAAAACTCTAAATCATCCCCCCCATTTATGCTCTACCAGATCTTAAAAATATGGGACCACCAAAGTTTACCCAGGAATACCCTATCTCTGTCCCAGCACACACAGCAGATTGTGCAAACTCTTCCCTGAGCCTACCAGCTACTGAATGAAAACTGCCAGTGTTAGGGGGTAATGCAAGTCTCATTGATTGGTGGACAACCTTACGACCTCTGCTTCTTAACTTAAGTTTCTGGCGACCCGGAAAATTCAGGAGTAGACAGCAGCATCCACTGTTTAATAAATATACCCTTAGGGGTAGATTTATCAAGCAGCAGATGCTGCAATCTACCCTCGATGTTTCCAGATCGCTCAAAGAGAGGAAGCAGCACGGCTCAGGAACACATCCGTAGATCAGCTGGGTGATCCAGAGAAATGAATACACAAGCAGGAAATATACCGCACTGCTAGTGTAAAAGTCAAAGTGTTGAGGTGCCCACCTATAGAAATGGGGACTGAGCGTGTCCCAAAAACTTTAGCAAAAGAAAAACGCAGCACACACGGATCCAAATAAAAAGCGGAGTTTAATCCATTGAAGAAACACACAGCATAACACGGAGGGGGAAAGGGGCTTGGCCTTATGCGTTTCGTGCTGTGCGGCACTTACTCATAGGAGGCACGGTACAAAATGCGTGAGGCCATGCCCCTTTCCCCCTCCATGTTATGCTGTGTGTTTCTTCAATGGATTAAACTCCACTTTTTATTTGGATCCGTGTGTGCTGCCTTTTTCTTCTGCTCAAGTTTTCAGATCGCTCCTTAACTCATCCGCCACCTCTGAGGTGGCGGACCACAATCATCCCAATCAGATTTGATCGGGATGATTGACACCCCCTGCTAGCGGCCGCAAATGTGCAGGGGGCGGCATTGCACAAGCATTTCACTAGAAATGCTTGTGCAATGTTAAATGCCAACAGAATTTGCTGTCAACATTTAGCGATGTCGGGTGCACATGATTCGATACAGCGGATCATGTCCTTCCTGCATATAATAAATCGCCCCCTTAGTCTCAAATTTAATATCATATGTTTCATTATTAGAAACTTGCTAAGTGCCGTCGTTGTAAAGTGTAATAACATCAGTGATTCCTCAATTTAAAGCATTTCCAAACAACAACTGGTTAAACTGTTTACACAGAGGAGTTGTCACTGTCCCTACAGACTTTGTTCCTTTACTAACTCTAGATATATTATCTGAACAACAAATTACTTGAATTTAATTTAGATATTTCCAAACATTATTCTTTAACAATATACTTTTATTTATTATCAGTAGTCCCCTAATCTATACTCTGATGAAAATATTAGTAGAAATAATATTGTATGTCGTCTACAGAAACCCAGAATAACTTTATCTTTCTGTCTTCAGTAAAATACCTAATACACTGCAATGGCTCTTTTTCAGATTTTAACTATACCCCTTCATTCTCTTAAACAGTGCCTGTCCTGTAACTTTTTAATGTATTGCTCAAAGTAAAAATATCAGATATTGGGCTAGATTATGTGGAGCACAAAATATTGCTTCTGCGAAAGTGATATTTGCGCTCCACTTAATAATACTAGCGCATGCAAATGTGCTCTGGTAATACAAGTTAGGTGCAATGTGAACGCAACCTCGTGTTCACATTGCATAGAAGCTTTACACTCATGACACAGTATGAGATCTAGTGCAACGAAGGGGTTAAGTCGCACAGCGATGGGCAGCAGACCTTAAATATATACTGTATGTATATAAATATATACATATATATTTATGTGTTAATATGCATATATACACATATAAACACATTAATAAACAGTATATGTATATACACATAGTAACACATAAATAAGCATTTACAGTATCCCACAAAAGGGAGTACACCCCTCACATTTTTGTAAATATTTTATCATATCTTTTCATGTGACAATACTGAAGAAATGACACTTTACTACAATGTAAAGTAGTGAGTGTACAGCCTGTATAACAGTGTAAATTTTCTGTCCCCTCAAAATAACTCAAAACACAGCCATTAATGTCTAAATCGTTGGCAACAAAAGTGAGTACACCCCTAAGTGGAAATGTCCAAATTGGGGCCAAAGTGTCAATATTTTGTGTGGCAACCATTATTTTAAAGCACTGCCTTAACCCTCTTGGGCATGGAGTTTACCAGAGCTTCACAGGTTGCCACTGGAGTCCTCTTCCACTCCTCCATGACAACATCACAGAGCTGGTGGATGTTAGAGACCTTGCGCTCCCGCACCTTCCGTTTGAGGATGCCCACAGATGCTCGATAGGGTTTAGGTCTGGAGACATGCTTTGCCAGTCCATCACCTTTACCCTCAGCAGATTTAGCAAAGCAGTGGTTGTCTTGGAGGTGTGTTTGGTGTCGTTATCATGTTGGAATACTATCCTGCGGCCCAGTCTACGAAGGGAGGGGATCATGCTCTGCTTCAGTATGTCACAGTACATGATGGCATTCATGGTTCCCTCAATGAAATGTAGCTCCCCAGTGCCGGCAGCAGTTATACAGGCCCAGACCATGGCACTCCCACCACCATGCATGACTGTAGGCAAGACACACTTGTCTTTGTACTCCTCACCTGGTTGCCGCTACACAATCTTGACACCATCTGAACCAAATAAGTTTATCTTGCTCTCATCGAACCACAGAGCATGGATCCAGTAATCCATGTCCTTAGTCTGCTTGTCTTCAACAAACTGTTTGCAGGCTTTCTTGTACATCATCTTTAGAAGAGGCTTCCTTCTGGGATGACAGCCATGCAGACCAATTTGATGCAGTGTGCGGCGTATGGTCTGAGCACTGACAGGCTGACCCCCCACCCCTTCAACCTCTGCAACAATGCTGGCAGCACTCATACGTCTATTTCCCAAAGACAACCTCTGGATATGACGCTGAGCATGTGCACTCAACTTCTTTGGTCGACCATGGCGAGGCCTGTTCTGAGTGGAACCTGTCCTGTGAAACCGCTGTATGGTATTGTCCACTGTGCTGCAGCTCAGTTCCAGGGTCTTGGCAATCTTCTTATAGCCTAGGCCATCTTTATGTAGAGCAACAATTCTTTTTTTGCCAGATCCTCAGAGAGTTCTTTGCTAATTGGTGGTTATTTTGAAAATTAAAGGGACACTGAACCCAAATTTTTTCTTTTGTGATTCAGATAGAGCATGCAATTTTAAGCAACTTTCTAATTTACTCCTATTATCATTTTTTCTTCTTTCTCTTGGTATCTTTATTAGAAATGCAAGCATGTAAGTTTAGATGCCGGCCCATTTTTGGTGAACAACCTGGGTTGTTCTTGCTGATTGGTGGATAAATTCATCCACCAATAAAAAAGTGCTGTCCAGAGTTCTGAACTAATAAAAAAGCTTAGATGCCTTCTTTTTCAAATAAAGATAGCAAGAGAACAAAGAAAAATTGATAATAGGAGTAAATTAGAAAGTTGCTTAAAATTGCATGCTCTATCTGAATCCCAAAAGAAAAAATTTGGATTCAGTGTCCCTTTAACCATTGGTCGTACCTCTGGTTAATTTTCTGAACGCTAATTGCTACCATGAGCTTGTGGTAGCAATAAACAGACATTTGTAATTGCTGGTTATTTATCGTCACCTGTAAACGGGCGAATTTGCCCGTTTACTGGTGTGCAATAAATTAGCGCTCCACTTGTGATCTAGCCCATTATGTGGTCAAACTCATGTCCGTTAATGTATTCACTCACAGGCCACTTTATTAGGTTCACCTGTTCAATTGCTTGGTAACACAAATTGCTAATCAGCCAAACACATGGCAGCAATTCAATGCATTTAGGCATCTAGACGTGGTAAAGACGACTTGCTGAAGTTCAAACCGAGCATCAGAATGGGGAAGAAAGGGGATTTAAGTGACTTTAAATGTGACATGGTTGTTGGTTCCAGACGGGCTGGTCTGAGTATTTAAAAAACTGTCAATGAGATAGGGGGCGCCCTAAAGAATAGCACTAGATTCACTATAAAGCATAAATGTTAATGGTGGATGTGAAGTACAAAGGAGGTCAATACCAATAAGCCATAGGCCAATAAAAATTAACAAATGTAAATTCAGCACAATATAAAGCACAAAATAAAGCACAAAATAAAATACAGCCCAAAATAAAATAAAATAGTAGTGTAAGAAAAGTCTTTGATATAAAGGTGGGTGATGAAGAGGCAGCAATCTGTAGAGGACCCGGCTTGGATCCAAAGAATGATCTAAAAACAGAGAAAAAGACAGATGCACCACATGGCCCAATATTGTTTGATCCACAGAATTCAATTTCCAGAGCTATATGCTATCAAACTCACAATTGTAAAAGCACTCCAATTAGTGCAGTGGGAGCAGTCTGGGATCTATAACAGTCACCCAGCAGACCGACCTCTTTGGTGGAGATAGATGTTCTGTAGTGAAACACAAAGGGACACAAAGGTGCCTATATGGCCTAGTACAGTCTTATACAAGAAGCAGTAGTATATGTGGTAAGGTATATACTCACAAAAAGTGAAGCATCTCTGTTGATGCTAATCAGACAGGATGGGGTCAATGTAGTCACCCAACAGACTGTATCAAGGCTTCCACAGGAGGCAGACAGCAGAGGTCCGATGGACAATGTTTTGATCCAAATGAGACACAGTAGCAAGTGTTTGAGTTAAAAAGATATAAAACTTTACTGATATAGATTAAAATACAGCGACGCGTTTCTCAGTCACAGACTGTTTCCTCAGGCTTAAGCCTGAGGAAACAGTCTGTGACTGAGAAACGCGTCGCTGTATTTTAATCTATATCAGTAAAGTTTTATATCTTTTTAACTCAAACACTTGCTACTGTGTCTCATTTGGATCAAAACATTGTCCATCGGACCTCTGCTGTCTGCCTCCTGTGGAAGCCTTGATACAGTCTGTTGGGTGACTACATTGACCCCATCCTGTCTGATTAGCATCAACAGAGATGCTTCACTTTTTGTGAGTATATACCTTACCACATATACTACTGCTTCTTGTATAAGACTGTACTAGGCCATATAGGCACCTTTGTGTCCCTTTGTGTTTCACTACAGAACATCTATCTCCACCCAAGAGGTCGGTCTGCTGGGTGACTGTTATAGATCCCAGACTGCTCCCACTGCACTAATTGGAGTGCTTTTACAATTGTGAGTTTGATAGCATATAGCTCTGGAAATTGAATTCTGTGGATCAAACAATATTGGGCCATGTGGCGCATCTGTCTTTTTCTCTATTTAAAAAACTGCTGATCTACTGGCATTTTCACGCACAACCATCTCTAGGGTTTACAGAGAATGGTCCGAAAAAGAGAAAATATCCAGTGAGCGGCAGTGGATGAAAATGCTTTGTTGATGTCAGAGATCAGAGGAGAATGGGCAGACTGGTTTGCAATGATAGAAAGGCAACAGTAACTCAAATAACCACTCGTTACAACCAAGGTATGTAGAATACCATCTCTGAATGCACAACTTGTCAAACTTTGAAGCAGATGGGCTACAGCAGCAGAAGACAACACCGGGTGCCACTCATGTCAGCTAAGAACAGGAAACTGAGGCTACAATTCAAAAAGGCTCACAAAAATTGCACAATAGAAGATTGGAAACACGTTGCCTGGTCTGATGAGTCTCAATTTCAGCTGCGACATTCAGATGGTAGGGTCAGAATGTGGTGTAAAAAAGATGAAAGCATGTATCCATCCTGCCTTGTATCAATGGTTCAGGCTGGTGGTGGTGGTGTAATGGTGTGGAGGATATCTTCTTGGCACACTTTGGGCCCCTTAGTACCAATTGAGCATTGTTTAAATGCCACGGCCTACCTTAGTATTGTTGCTGACCATGTCCATTCCTTTATGACTACAGTGTTCCCATCTTCTGATGGCTACTTGCAGCAGGAAAATGAACCATGTCACAAAGCTCAAATAATCTCAAACTGGTTTCTTAAACATGACAATGGGGCCGATTTATCAGGCTCTGTATGGAGCTTGATGTCCCTTCTGGAAACAGAAGTTATGAAGCAGAGTTCTAAAGACCGCTGCTCCATAACTTGGCCGCCTGATCTGATGCCTCGGACAGAAATCAACCTGATTGAATACAATCGAGTTGATTGACACCCCCTGCTTGCAAATCTGCAGGGGGCAGCATTTCACCGGCAGTTCAGAAGAACTGCTGGTGCAATGATAAATGCCGATAGAGTATGCTGTCGTCATTTATCAATGTGCAGCGGACATGATACGCTACATCATATCATGTCCTCTTGCACTATGATAAATCTATCCCAGTGAGTCCAAAGTCACCAGATCTCAATCCAATAGAGCACCTATGGGATGTGGTGGAACGGGAGATTAATTTCATGGATGTACAGTTGACAAATCTGCAGCAACTGCGTGATGCTATCATGTCAATATGGACCAAAATGTCTGAGGAATGTTTTCAACACCTTGTTGAATCTATGCCAGGGGGTCCAACCAGGTACTAGCAAGCAAGCTGTACCTAATTAAGTGGTCGGTGAGTATATATAGAGCGAGAGAGAGAGAGAGAGAGAGAGAGAGAGAGAGAGAGAGAGAGAGAGAGAGAGAAGAAAAATAGGTTGCTTGTGGTGTGTGGTATTCTTATGTGACCAAGGCCTTCGTGAGAGGCCGAAATGTTATAGTTCTGACACATTAAAGGTGTTTATATGACACTCTCCGTGCTGGCTCAGTGGTTGGCGATTTTCAAGGATTTACACTGAATCCTGGTCCTCAGCTATTTTTCTTCTTATTCAAGGGGACGTGCACACCGTGGTTGATTATGCTGGTGAGTGCTGATCTTTCTGTATATATATATATATATATATATATATATATATATAGTGTGTGTGTGTGTGAAGCTACAGTTGTCTCAGCATTGAAAGCTCTGATTAGGGTTCTTTTTAACCCCCCAAAAAACACTACTACATTCCTGATTTAGGTACAAATTTTAGACTGAAGAACTGAATAGAAAAATTAAAAAAAAACATTAAAGGGACACAGTGCTGGAAAAATATATTTATATTTAGATAATAGCACAGAGCAGTATATGTAAATGTGAACTGATTTACAGAGTGATACAAGACCTAGACTAAGTGTACAACCATTTAGCCTACAGTGTGAGCATTAATCTGCAACAAGCGTATTGCGCATGCTCACAAACAATGTAACCTTTACTGATACAGGAGTCAGTTACTATTCATATAACCTTACACACTACAGATACAGTCTGCGCAGCATCACATTGGTGCTAAATCACACAGTGCTGTTCTCTTTAGGAGTCATTATCCTTTTTCTGCTGCTCCATATTATTGACTTATGGATTGACATCAAATGACCTATGCTAAACACAGCAATCTGGAAGACTTTCCATCACTTGAGCTGTCAGCAGCCTCATGTTTTTATCCAAGGTGAACCCCCAGGGAAATAAGGTTAAGCAAGAACGCAACCTCTGTTTAAGGGATAAATGCCCCTAGCATCTGTCACTGATCTGTTATGTCCATCTTGGGATCATCATCTAAAGGATTTGCCAATTTTTTAGGACATTAACAAATTCGGCATCTGTGATATGTTGTCAATAAGTCATCCGTACTGCGCGCTCACATCTATTGGCTTCCCATACTAATTACACATTTATCCCTTGAACCCTGGGACGCAAGAAGTATTTATACAGATTTCCAGGATTCACTCTCTTATAAACAAGCACTTGTTGATTGCAATGAAAACTCTACAGATTTCAAATATCATGAGCTCAGTATTATTTGTTAAATGTCAGTTTTATCCTTTTAACTGTATGAACTCGGCTGAGAAAATCTTCTGTTGGCTTTGAAAAAAAAAGTAAATATTAGGAAAATAGAATTGACAGGAAAGTTGCTTAATAAAACGACAGTCTAGTGTCTCTTTTGTTAAGAGCATTTTACTTGTAAACTACATCTCTATTCTTCTCCACTGAAGGATCCAGATAGTTATTGGAGCATACACATGTATGTTTGTTTCACATTTCCTTTGCAGTGGTATGCTTGTTTGGAATATCCCAAGAGCACAATATTAACTGCATAAAACTGCCTTGCAGGGGTTAATATTGTAAATGAAATAATTGTGTTAAAGGGACAGGAAACCCCAAAATATTATTTCATGATTTGGATAGAACATACAATTTTAAACAACTTTTCAATTTACGTTTATTATCAAATTTGCTTCATTCTTTTGTTATCCTTTGCTGAAGGAACAGCTTTGCATTACTGCCAGCTAGTTGAACACATCTAGCCAGCCAATCACAAGAGATAAGTGTGTGCAGGTACCAATCAGCAGCTAGCTCCCACTAGTGTAGATTATGTGCCTATTATTTTTCAACAAGGGATACCAAGAGATCAAAGCACATTTGAAAATAGAAGTGAATTTAAAAATGTCTTAAAATGAAATGCTCTTTCTGAATCATGCAAGTTTAATTTTGACTTTTCTATCCCTTTAAGAAATAAAAAGATGTAATATAATGAGCATTGCATTGTTTACATTAGAAAGCATATTGTAAGGTAAACAGCTAATCAGTTCCCTTATTACTCTGTAAGCCCTAGTAACTAAAGTGTTAAAGGGACACAAATGAAACTTTCATGATTCAGATAGAGCCCACAATGATAACCAACTCTCTCTCCAATTCTCTTCTATTATCAAAACTACTGGGCATGTGCAATAATTCACAGTATATAAGTATTTACATTTTGTGATTGGCAGATGGCTGTCACATGGTGCAGGAGGAAGGACAATGGAATCTTGAAATTTGTCATTAAAAAAATCTACTGCTCATGTGAAATTCAGAGTAAGTTCTTTTTATTATGCATCCGCTGATTATACAATTCCACTGTAAGTAATGTTCGATTAAAGGGATGCTTTAAAATAAGTTGCCCCTGTTCTCAATGACTTGTTATACATACTGCAGAGTATTCAATTGTTCTTCATGTATATTTTTGCATTTGAAATAGCTGTTTTTGTGAATTAAATCCAACACCTGTAGTTCTCAAGGACACGTCTGCAGGTAAAGTTATCTCTGTCTAAACTCACCTAATAGTTAGGTATTTAATATTAATTATGGTTGGATGGGTTCAATGAGCATAACCAGCTATTTCAGATACAGAAATGTATCTCTATTTCCTACCCGCGCTGGGAGATTAATTAGTAATTTTGTCTCATGTTTACATAGATTTTATACAGATAATACATTTCATATTCATATTTTCAGTATAGGTGGTCATTTTTACAGGCAAAAGCAGCTGTATCAAATAGCAAAATAAAGACAAAAGCTGTTTGCAAACAATTTAATAAATTCTGGCAGGTAAAATGGATCATTGGGAAGACATTAAAGGATAGGAAATTCAAAATTAGACTTGAATGATTCAGACAGATTATGCTATTTGAAGACACTTTTAAATTTGCTTCTATTTTTAAATGTACTTTGTTCTTTTGGTATCCATTGTTGAAAAATAATATGTACACATCCTACACAAGGGGAGCTGGCTGCTAATTGGTGCCTGCACATATTTGTGTCTAATGATTGGCTGACTAGATGTGTTGAGCTAGCTCTCAGTAGTAAATTGGTTGTCCATCAGCAAAGGATATAAAGAGAATGAAGCAAATGTGATAATAGTAGTAATTTGGAAAGTAGTTATGTTCTATCTAAATCCTGAAAGAAAATATTTAAGTTTAATTTCCCTTTTTAAGGAGAGAACATTTTTGAGTACAATGTCCCTTTAAACAATCTCTTCAACCTGTCCCACAAATTAACAGTATTTCTTTTTAATTAATTAGTTGTGCTTTTTATTATAAATCAGCTCTACATAATAAGATTAGACTGGTGTATTCTGGCAAGCAACTGGCAGTTTATTGTATTCAAAGCTGCTACCGGAACAGCCTTTCAAATGGATTGGGCTTTATCGCCCACCCCAACTGGGATGCTGACTTCTGTCTCTGCTTAATCTTATTTGCAGGGGAGGACTGAGACCAATCAAGGGCTCACACTGACTCAAATTTATGCAAATGAACATAGTAGCCTCCCTGCCCTGCCCCCACCCTCCAGGGCCAGGACCCCCAATGTCAAGGGCCAGAGACAGGGCCCCCAACTTCCAGTGCAGACCCCACACTCTATGGCCCTCACAGCGACAGACCCTCAACAGGATCCACCACACTCTGGGGCCCCCAAGCAACAAACCCCACATAAACTACTAAACCCACACTTAAAGGGAAAGTCTACACCAGAATTTTTATTGTTTTAAAAGATCGATAATCCCTTTATTACCCATTCCCCAGTTTTGCATAACTAACACATTTATAATAATATACTTTTAACCTCTGTGATTATCTTGTATCTAAGCCTCGGCAAACTGCCCCTTTATTTCAGTTCTTTTGACAGACTTGCAGTTTAGCCAATTAGTGCCTGCTCCCAGATAACTTCACGTGCACGAGCACAGTGTTATCTATATGAAATACATGAACTAACACCCTCTAGTGGTGAAAAACTGTTAAAATGCATTCTGAAAAGAGGTGGCCTTCAAGGTCTAAGAAATTAGCATATGAACCTCCTAGGTTAAACTTTCAACTAACAATACCAAGTGAACAAAGCAAAATTGGTGATAAAAGTAAATTGGAAAATTGTTTAAAATGACATGCTCTATCTGAATCATGAAAGTTTATTTTGGCCTAGACTGTCCCTTTAACTGCTTAGTTACTTATAGGGCAGCTGTCAACCCCAGCTGAAGCAGCACACCAGGAGCTATAGAGATGCCATTTGTGGGCCACCCTACATGCTGGGCCCTTGGTCCTATTTGCCCAGCTGATCAGTCCGCCCCTGCTTATTTGCATAGTTTTTTATAGCCAATAGCACAATACTGGAAATGTCATTGTAGCTGGTAGTTTTAACAGGAAAAACCAGCAGGAACTATTTGTGAATAATTTAAATTTATACACTGAATCAGTTAAAATACATAATTAAATGCACACACGCACAAATACACACACACACACACATATATATACACACAAAAATACACACACACACATACAAACACACACACACATACAAACACACACACACACAAATATACACACGCATACAAACACACATGCATACAAAACACACAAACACACATACACATACACACAAACACACACACACACACAAATACACAGACACACACACACAATCACAAACACACACATAAACACACACCCACACACACAAATACACACAGACACACACATACACACAAAAATACACACACACATACATACAAACACACACACACAAATACACACACACATACATACAAACACATACACACACACATACATACAAACACACACACACACATACACACAAACATACAAACACACACACACAAATCCACACACACGCATAAACACACACCCACACAAATACACACACACACACACAAAAATACACACAGACACACATACACACATAAATATACACAGAGACACACACACACAAATACACACATACACACACATAAATATACACAGAGGCACACGCACATACAAGTACACACACATACATACATACCTACATAAACAAACACACCCCGATTGAATAATTATATTCCAGTTGAAACACTTACGAAGTTCTTTACAAATTGATTTATAAAAAGAACATGAAACCTTGGAGTATATTAAGTATGCTCATACATACACAAATACACACACAATTTACACAAATATACACAGACACACACCCAAGTACACACACACATTACATACAAAATTATTTATAAAAGGAACATGAAACTGTATTTTGAGTGTGCTCATACAGTCCAGTTAGTATATTAATGTAACACACTTTGCAATATAAAATGCATTTACAATTACTGTTTAGCCCTTTTTTTAAACACTCAAGATAAATGCACCTGCTTGACTGTTAGTCAAATTGAATCCCAAAAACTATGCACCAATCAGCAGCGAAATACAATCTTAGCTAGGTACCTGGGGGATTTAAAGGGACGGTATACTGTAAAATAGTTTTTCCCTTAATGTATTTCCAATGACTTGTTATATTAGTTGCAGCATAAAGAGTATATGAGAAATTGCATTTTCAGGTGCTTTGAAACCACAAACTATTTTCCCATTTGCGGCCGCGCGATAATTAACAAGTGGCTGTTTTTTTCTACTTTGAGCTTGCATTAGCAATTAGTGCTTATAAAATTAACCAGAGATCAGATATCTGGTTAATTTTATATATGACCCCAAATGCCCCTAAACTTAAAGGGATACTGAACCCACATTTTTTCTTTTGTGATTCATATAGAGCATGCAATTTTAAACAACTTTCTAATTTACTCATATTATCAATTTTTCTTCGTTCTCTTGCTATCTTTATTTGAAAAAGAAGGCATCTAAGCTAAGGAGCCAGGCAATTTTTGGTTCAGGACTCTGGACAGGACTTGTTTAATGGTGGGTGCATTTAGCCACTAATCAGCAAGAACAACCCAGGTTGTTCACCAACAATGGGCCGGCTTCATTCTTACTTTTCAAATAAAGATACCAAGAGAATGAAAAAAAAATTGATACTAGGAGTAAATTAGAAAGTTGTTTAAAATTGCATGCTCTATCTAAATCATTAAATAAAAAATTTGGGTTCAGTGTCCCTTTAACCCCTTAACGACCAAGGACATTCCTGACACGTTCTCTGGGGTTTGAAGCTGTGGAAGCGATCGTGATCACTTCCATCCACTTCCAGGGTATTGCAGTGATGCCTCGACATTGAGGCATCACTGTAATACCTTTGTTAAGCATCCAGTGCAGAGAGAGACACTCTGTGGCCCTCTCTGCATCGGCCAGCAATGGTGCCGATTGTTGGTAGATGAGAGCTGTAACAGGGAGGTGGGTGGGCGACCCATCGCTGGTCCAATTCCTTCCAGGTGCCAAGAGCGGAGGGCGGATGTGCGTGCGAGTGCACGAGAGCGCGCGCAGGAGCGCATGGGAGCGGGTGGGACTGGGACCGCTACAATACAGAAAAGTCTAAGAGATGGAAGGAGAGAGGGGCATATAAATATTTGGAAAGGGATCTGGGAGGGGGAGAGGGTAGGGATATCAGGGGGGGGGCAGCTACACTACAGAAAATTGGACTATTTTTTTTAACAAACTGGATACTGGCAGACAGCTGCCAGTACCCAAGATAGCGGCAATTAGGTAGAGGGGGGAGGGTTAGAGAGCTGTTTGAGGGGGGTCAGGGAGGTTAGGGGCTAAGGGGAGATCCAACACTGCAGAATAGCTAGAAAAAAATGGCTTTTATTTTAGTACTGGCAGACTTTCTGCCACTACTTAAGATGGCGGTGACAATTGTGAGGTGGGGGAGGCAAGAGAGCTGTTTGAGGGGGGTCAGGAAGGGATCAGGGGGTGGGATGTGTCAGGTGGAGGCTGATCTCTACACTAAAACTAAAATTAACCTTACAAACTCCCTAATTAACCCCTTCACTGCTGGGCATAATACAAGTGTTGGCCCATGCTGCATTTAACAGCCTTCTAATTACCATAAAGCAATGCCAAAGCCATATAAGTCTGCTATTTCTGAACAAAGGGGATCCCAGAGAAGCATTTACAGCCATTTTTTCCATAATTGCACAAGCTGTTTGTAAATAATTTCAGTGAGAAACCTAAAGTTTGTGAAAAAGTTAACGATTTTTTTTATTTGATCGCAAATGTATTTTTATTGTAAATTGCACTTATTGCCCTATAACATGCAAAAAAAGCAAAGAACATGTAAACATTGGGTATTTCTAAGCGCAGGACAAAATTTAGAAACTATTTAGCATGTGTGTTTTTTGGTGGTTGTGGATGTGTAACAGATTTTGGGGGTTAAAGTTAGAAAAAGTGTGTTTTTTTCAATTTTTTCATCATATTTTAGAATTTGTTTTATAGTAAATTATAAGATATGATGTATATAATATGTGTGGGTACAGTAAATGAGTAAGAGGAAAATTACAGCTAAACACAAACACCACAGAAATGTAAAAATAGCCTTGGTCCCAAACGGTCAACAAATGGAAAAGTGGTCTGGTCACTAAGGGTTAAGTGTTAGTTTTCTATTTATTTTTATAAATGTATCTTTTAAAAAAAAAAAAAAAAAAAAGATAACTGCACTTAGCAGTTTTTAGGGGCTAAAGTTGGCGGAAAAAACCTGCACTGAAAACTGCCTTTACATTGCGGTCTATGGGAACTGTGTGTTCCCTGTAAATATATATGTATATGCTTATATTCATATATATTTATGTGTTAATATGTGTATATATACAAATTAACACATAAATATATATGTATATAATCATATACATATATATTTACATTTTCTGCCATTGCTGCGCGACTTACCCTTTACGTTGCTCTAGGTTCTGATGTCGTGTGTCACGGCATGAGAACGAGGATCCCATTGGAGCCCATGGAAGCACGCTCTTGTGAGCGCAATGCTTCCCAGCAATGCGAATGCAAATTTGCGTTTGCATTGCTGTCAACTTGTAATAGCAGTGCACATTAGCGCAAATATTGAAAGCAATATTTAGCACTCTACTTATAATTTGGCCGTTAAATGGGTTGAGCTTACAGGTAAAATCGGATCTCTTTATTTTATCACTTTGTGCACACAGACATGCTTCCTTATCTTATATCTGTCTGTAAATCAAAGCCCATTACTTAGAGAACACTGTAAATTTACAATTGTATTACTTAAAGGGATAGTATACTGTAAAATTGTTTTTCCCTTAATGTGTTTACAATTGCTTTTTTACCAACAACATAGTAAAAAAATGTACAAACATTAGCTTTTTAAGGTTTATTTGAGTATATTAAAGCTCTGATTTTGTGTTTTGAAGCCACAACCTAATAAAATGGGTTGAGCTTGTAGGTATAATAAGATCTCATTACTTTATCACATTGTGTACAAAAACCTGCTTCTTTATCTTATATCTATCCGTAAACCAATCGCCAATACTTGGAGAGAACAATGGAAAATAAACATTTTATTACCTTATCTCTGCTATATTCCAATGGGAGTGTAATTTCTTCTGCTGGCTGTGTTTACAAAGCTATCTATAGCTTGGACCTGCGGCCACAAACTTTCAGCATAGGTGGGGATACCACATGCTAAATCAACTATTTAAAATGCCAATATCAGGGTAAAGGAGCTATTTGTAAATACTTTAATACACTCCAGCAGTTAATGTGGATCATTGGGAACAAATTAAAGGGGAGAAAGTTTTTGAGTAAACTGTCCCTTTAACTCCCCTGCACCCTACTGAGAGTGTAATTTCTTCTTCTGGCTATGTTTACATAGCTTGTCATTAGCCAAAAATTAACTATAGAAACTTTCAGTATAGGTTGGGATACCACAGGTTAAATCAGATTTTTAAAATTCCAAAATAAATGTAAAGGATATACCTGTAAACAATTTAATACACTCCAGCAGGTAAAATGGATCAAATTAAAGGGGAGAAAAAATTGGGTAAACTGCCCCTTTAAGGGGCACTGACCTCTGTGTTAAAAAGAAAACCCTAAAGCACCCTTTAACATATGTTAAATTGCTAAAAGTGCAGCCCCAACAGTGTTTTGACTTTAAAGTCCCCTTAGTAATGTTAATGAGGGTTTTTCTAGATACATTTGGGACAAAGAATACAAATAGAATAGAATGTGCCCGTAAGTAAGATGTCCCTAAGCCCTGCAATAGTTCCTGTATTTCCTGTGTACTTTCATGTGCGTCTGCTTTAAGTCTTCCCCACTAGAATTTGTATTCTGTACCACAGAAACGTAAAGCGAATTAAGAATGTTTAATTGATTCTTTCCTGCAGGTTTTTATTTCAGATGCAAAATGTCTGGAGGATTAAAACAAATGCTTAGTGCTGCAGGAATGAATGCAACTAATGATTTGTTTTCCTGCTACTTGATCTCTGCTAATACCTCTGTATTAATGACAGCCTGTCATGGCTTGCTCAAGGTCTCTCTTTTCTTCTCTAGTGCAGGATCTCTGGTATTAGAGCATTTTATGTTTACATGTAATTCTTTTACTACATGTTTAATGCTTGTAACAGTGTTAATATATGTTGCTAAAGTCATTCCCCCCGTCCCTCAGGGTGAGGATACAGCTAGTGAGCCAATGAGAATCAGGGATACAGGGATACACGCATTTACTCCAATCACTGGCAAGACTCCTCATCTATATCAAAAAGGAGGAAGGATTACAAATTTGACGATAGCTCCATTTATGAAACTTTGAAGCCCTTGAATTAAAGGCAACTCCAGTTTAGAAACAGCTGATAGAAGAACTCTGTCTTTTTAGCTTTCCATCACCTCAAAGATGGCAGATATAAAGCATCTTATATGGGATGATTAACAAGCCCTGCTTCCTTTCAATTGGTTGCATGATAGCAGGGGGTGGAGCTATTACTTGTGCAGTCATATATTCCAGTAATTGATGTTGCCTTGCTACCCATCTGTGTGAGCAGACAGGTAACCTGCCTGGAAACATTCTCCAGGTGCAGCATAATAAATGTTTAACCCTGTTGAAGATCTCATAGTAAATGAAAGGAATTTCATATACAAACATATTTTTTTGCACTATGATGTATCTAGTATTACACAAACTAAAGTTTATTTATTTATTTTACAGGTGATCCTGATACTTACCAAGCTTTATGACTTTAACCTGGGAAGTGTAACAGAGAGCTCTTTGTGGAGGTAAGGTCAACTATTTGCCATTAGTCTGATCATAAAACATCAAATATTGGTCACCCTAGTATCATCTAATCACATTTCAAATGTTTGGCAGATATTTGGACTTTCATTATTTTTGCTTTTTCAATATATTATAAAAACCGCTAAATAACATTTGAATACAATAAAACAAGTTATACATTAAAGGGACACTCAATTCAAAAATTAAACTTTCATGATTCAGATAGAGAATGCAATTTTAAACAACTTTCCAATTTACTTCCATTAGCAAAAATTACACTTTTTGAGTCACCAGCTCCTACTGAGCATGCGCAAGAATTCACAGAATATAGGTATATGCATTTGTGATTGGCTGATGGCTGTCACATGATACTACTCATTTGAAGTTCAGTCTAAGAGCTATAGCCTATCACACTTTTTAACAGGCATTTATTGATTATGCAGATCTACTTTATCTAATGGCCCTTTAATTATAATAAAATATAAAGAATGATGTCTCCCAATTAGTTGTCTGTCTAGCCAAACTGTGACCAGAATGCATTTTAGAGCCACGCCCCTTCGAAACCTGAAGGGGTGTGTCTCTGAAATGCACTGTGGTTACTGTTTGGCCAGACACTATTTCTTAAGTTGTAAATGCAAGTATGACTTTTTATTACTTTTTATTATATTCAAATGTTGTTTAATGTTTTTTTATATTTCAGTAAAACACTTCTTTACAAGTATTTAGGTGCTGTCTCTTTAATTCATACACTATTTTTTTGTAAGATAGCTGCATTTAATTTTTGTTTTATTATTTTACTATATTTTTGTATTTCTCTGTTTTTATACATTTATTTTTTGAGACCTAGATTTCAGTGTTTTAACCAGATTAAAGCACTCACTCTTTTTCATAAATTAACCATCAAAATAATATTTGAAACAGCAAATTGAATGAACATGTGAGTGCTGATTTTCATTTTTAATATATTGATCCCTGTAGATATCACAGGTCATTGCATTTTTTCCAAGGGTAGTGATAAACCACACCGCAAATTGTAAAGACATTTTGAATAATCACCAGTATTTATAAAAGAAAAAAATTCTAATGGCATTTGTATGCAGTGTAATCATATCTTATGATGTAACTTTATTCCTATGCTTGTCAGAAAAAGCTAAATGAATTTGCTACCCCGTCTGTTACCACCTCTGACACTTAAAGAGTTAATGTGCTCAGGTAATACACATATGAGGCGTTTATAAGCATCAAGACTGCAATAATCTCATTTTTGGTAGGCTGAGAAGGGGAGGGGGCAGGGTGTGTGATAGAGTCATAGTACAAAGTCACAGACTGGAAAAAAGTCAGCGCTGTGCAAGGTTCCAGCTACAGGATGCTGAGAGAAGCCTACAAATAATAAATTACCTGCATGTTGGCTGTCAGTGTAAAATGAAATACATGTCACTGTCATTGTAGGCTGTAATGTCATATTTCCTTCAGGGAATGTGCAATATATACTGAATAAATGTGCTTTATCCTCATTCTTTATGCTAAATATATGGTCAGTATCACTTACACCATCTCTACAAGCACTGAGGTGTATGTGGAGTACTAACTTACTGGCTCTCTTCTACTATAATACTGTGGTGACAGAGACATAGAACTGGACAAATAAAGTTATCTCTTGTATACTTGCTTTTGTTTAACAACTTCTATAAAATGGGTTAAACACATAGTTAAAAGAAAATTGCTGCTACTGAGATGTGACAGTTAAAGGGACAGTTTACTCAAAAATTGTCTCCTCTTTAATTTGTTCCCAATGATCCACTTAACCTGCTGGCGTGTATTACATTGTTTACAAGTAGCTCCTTTACCCTTATATTGGCATTTGAAATAGTTGATTTAGCATGTGGTATCCCCACCTATTCTGAAAGTTTGTGGCCGCAGGTCCAAGCTATAGATAAGCTTTGTAAACACAGCCAGCAGAAGAAATTACACTCCCAGTGGGACATAGCAGAGATAAGGTAATAAAATGTTGATTTTCCATTGTTCTCTGAAAGAACTGGTGATTGTTTTATGGACAGATATAAGATAAAGAAGCCGGCATATGAACACAATGTGATAAAGTAATGAGATCTGATTATACCTACAAGCTCAACCTATTTTATTAGGCTGTGGCTTCAAAACACAAAATCAGAGCTTTAATATACACAAATAAGCCTTAAAAAGCTAATTTTCATACATTTTTTACTCTGCAATTGGTAAAAAAAGCAATTGTAAACACATTAAGGGAAAAACTATTTTACAGTATACTGTCCCTTTAATGAGCCAGTGTCATACTTATATATCCATTAATCACTGTCTGCGTCCAGCTCAGGAACAACCTGTAGAAATGTGTTTAACCCCTTCGCAGAGGGAGATTTTCTATAAAAGAGAATTTGCATTTATTAGTGTCAGTGCATTTCTCAGGATAGCACATTGCTGCCTAAGTAGAGGGCCGGTGAGACCACTGTCTACATCAGTGATTTTTAACCTTTTTTTTGCCGTGGCACACTTTTTTACATTAAAAAATCCTGTGGCACACCACCATCCCAAAATTTAAAAAAAATCACACATTGTAGCCTAATACAGCATATATATATACACATACACACACATACTGTATGTATTGTGCTGTTATGCCATGCCTCCTACAAACTACCCCTGCACTGGGAGTAAAAAACAAGCAAAGTTTAAAAACTATGTCACACTGTTGTCAGTCTGCCGTGGCACACCTGAGGATCTCTCACGGCACACTAGTGTGCCACGGCACACTGGTTGAAAAACACTGGTCTACATCACTACACTAAAGAAAAAGAAACCGGGCAGAGGATACAAGGGAATACTATATCAATACTATATCAATAAGAAATTACATTTATATGAATTTGGGTGAGAAAACTAAAAAAAAAAAAAAAGTTAGAGAATTACACCTATAAATAATGTATTTAAAATACCTATAATTTACCATCACTTTAAAGCATGAATGACCCTTTTATTAAAGTTCTTTAAACATTTAGGGATAGATTACGAGTGGTGCGTTAACCATTGCATGTGATAAGGGGTTTATTGCGACTCTTTATGCACTTCGGAAGTGGCATTGAAAATAAATGCATTCGCTTGAGCACACTTTAATTTAACGTGCGTCGGGTAAGGGTGACTTCGGAGCTCTGGTTAGCTGTTATGCTCGAATAAAAAGTGTCACAAAAAATACCAAAAATACCTTTAATAGTACAGTTACCCTCATAATAACACTAATAAAAAGTATTGTAAAAAAAATTGCACAACAAAAGTTATAAGGACTCAAAGATATAAGGTCTTAGGTGTTAGGGGGGAAAATAACTTCAAAGAGCTTTAACATAGAGATACATACATATACATGTCTACATATGTATAATTGTATGTACATAAGCATTTATATGTGTAATTATGTATTCATATGTGTGTATGTATTTGTAGACATATATACACATATAAAAACATAAATACATATGTACACACAAATAGACTTAAGTGCATTGGAGCCCTTTGCAGTTAAGCAGCTGAAAACATTAAAAAGCATATTTATGCAAAGTCATATTTAATAAAGTGTTTAATTGTGTATATACAATAAATAATTCACATTGCATTGTTCTTCACATAGGGCAATATGTTCTAAGTATTTTTAAATAGATATTCTTTTTATATATATATATATATATATATATATATATATATATATATACAGGGAGTGCAGAATTATTAGGCAAGTTGTATTTTTGAGGATTAATTTTATTATTGAACAACAACCATGTTCTCAAAGAACCCAAAAAACTCATTAATATCAAATCTGAATATTTTTGGAAGTAGTTTTTAGTTTGTTTTTAGTTTTAGCTATTTTAGGGGGATATCTGTGTGTGCAGGTGACTATTACTGTGCATAATTATTAGGCAACTTAACAAAAAACAAATATATACCCATTTCAATTATTTATTTTTACCAGTGAAACCAATATAACATCTCAACATTCACAAATATACATTTCTGACATTCAAAAACAAAACAAAAACAAATCAGTGACCAATATAGCCACCTTTCTTTGCAAGGACACTCAAAAGCCTGCCATCCATGGATTCTGTCAGTGTTTTGATCTGTTCACCATCAACATTGCGTGCAGCAGCAACCACAGCCTCCCAGACACTGTTCAGAGAGGTGTACTGTTTTCCCTCCTTGTAAATCTCACATTTGATGATGGACCACAGGTTCTCAATGGGGTTCAGATCAGGTGAACAAGGAGGCCATGTCATTAGATTTTCTTCTTTTATACCCTTTCTTGCCAGCCACGCTGTGGAGTACTTGGACGCGTGTGATGGAGCATTGTCCTGCATGAAAATCATGTTTTTCTTGAAGGATGCAGACTTCTTCCTGTACCACTGCTTGAAGAAGGTGTCTTCCAGAAACTGGCAGTAGGACTGGGAGTTGAGCTTGACTCCATCCTCAACCCGAAAAGGCCCCACAAGCTCATCTTTGATGATACCAGCCCAAACCAGTACTCCACCTCCACCTTGCTGGCGTCTGAGTCGGACTGGAGCTCTCTGCCCTTTACCAATCCAGCCACGGGCCCATCCATCTGGCCCATCAAGACTTACTCTCATTTCATCAGTCCATAAAACCTTAGAAAAATCAGTCTTGAGATATTTCTTGGCCCAGTCTTGACGTTTCAGCTTGTGTGTCTTGTTCAGTGGTGGTCGTCTTTCAGCCTTTCTTACCTTGGCCATGTCTCTGAGTATTGCACACCTTGTGCTTTTGGGCACTCCAGTGATGTTGCAGCTCTGAAATATGGCCAAACTGGTGGCAAGTGGCATCTTGGCAGCTGCACGCTTGACTTTTCTCAGTTCATGGGCAGTTATTTTGCGCCTTGGTTTTTCCACACGCTTCTTGCGACCCTGTTGACTATTTTGAATGAAACGCTTGATTGTTCGATGATCACGCTTCAGAAGCTTTGCAATTTTAAGAGTGCTGCATCCCTCTGCAAGATATCTCACTATTTTTGACTTTTCTGAGCCTGTCAAGTCCTTCTTTTGACCCATTTTGCCAAAGGAAAGGAAGTTGCCTAATAATTATGCACACCTGATATAGGGTGTTGATGTCATTAGACCACACCCCTTCTCATTACAGAGATGCACATCACCTAATATGCTTAATTGGTAGTAGGCTTTCGAGCCTATACAGCTTGGAGTAAGACAACATGCATAAAGAGGATGATGTGGTCAAAATACTCATTTGCCTAATAATTCTGCACTCCCTGTATATATATATATATATATATATATACCTATGTATGTGTGTTTGTATTTAAGAGTAAAAAGAACATATTCTGCTATGGGAAAAACATTGGAATGTGAAATATTAATATTTCATGTCTGGTTAGTGCACTTGAGTAAACAAGAATGGGTTTGGTCGTGAGTAAGGGTGTTAGGCTTTTTCCCCCCACTTTTCACGCCCTATTAAAGTCTATGGGGGAATATGTTAATGAGTTTGTTATATTTGAAGTTCAGCTTTTTGCGCAGTTTTTAATTTCAACTTGTAATATATGTGCTACCCGAAGCCCTTAATGTCCCTCACCCTTAATGTGTTAAAATTCACTCCCCATAATAAAAATACACCCTCCTCATAATTACTTTTTTATCTGCCTCGGATGGTTGCTGACATGCGGGAGTGTGCGTTTTAGGGTGGGACTTTATTACTATAAAATAAAATGACTAGAAAGCAATTGTAGAAATACTAATTAATATTCACTGGATTGTTGTATAGAATGTTCTCTGTAATGTGAAATAACAAAACTTTTCTTTAGTACATATCTAATTAAATAGGATAACGTATTAAATTAAGTTTAAATTAGATCAAATTAGGATAAAATGAGTCACGTGGTGTTAGTGGGTGACCTGGACAAGTAAGCTCCTTGTTCTCTCACCTATCACAGTTGTTATTAAAGGGACATTAATGTCATTGTTTTATTCATGCGCTAGAAATGATTCACTGCATTTCTCCATTTAAAATAAATATTATAAAGCATTTTAAAATATTATAAAACTATTGTTTTTCATGCAGTCCTACGACACACCACTTGAAAGAGCAAAGAGTGTTTTTTTATCTTTCTTAGGCCTAGATTTGGAGTTTGGCGTTAGCCGTGAAAACCAGCGTTAGAGGCCCCTAACGCGGGTTTCTTACGGACTCCGGTATTTAGAGTTTATTTACCGCCACTCCAAAATCACCTAACGCTCAAATTTCTACCGACACCTCAGACCCAGTAGTAAACATATACCGACAAAATAAACATCCACGAATCAAATTAAAAAAATTACACAAAGTACACTTACACTCATACAAACACTACACTATGTTTATTTTTCATATTTAATAATTTTTAAGCAAAATACAAAGGATTAAAGTTGCGAGATCTCGGGTGTTAGAAAAAAAACAACACAAATCCATTTTCCCATTGACTTACATTGACACACGGGAAAAGACCCTCATATACCTACATCTAACTAATAACATTATCACAAATATACACTCATCGATGCATACAAAAAATATACATCACATGACATACACAAAATATTTATTTATTACATAAAGAACACGATTTAGTTACTTTTTCACACAAGCTCATGACGTCACTCACTTAACGAGGAAAACCAGTCTTAGAAAAAAAAAATGACAAATTTTATGAGCCTCCATTGACTTCTATTGGGAAGACGTGCTCGTGCACGCGAAACCCACATTTCCCTAACGCACGCAAATAGCGTAGACAGAAAAACTCCAAATACCAGCGCTAGAAAATACATGATTTTATGCGTTAGACCTAGCGATGATAAATAGATCAAGAAATTACTATTTCCCTATGGTGGATTTATGGATTTTACAGTTTGAATATTCACAACACCATTAAATTGTTTCACACTTTTAGATTACATCAACTACAAATCAACATCACTAGTAACAACATTTTATTAAAATAAAATTACATTTAAACGGACAAATAAATTATTTAAACTTTTCTGGATTCACAAACAGTACACAATGGGAAACACCTCTCATTTACATTTATTATTGCATTTCAGTTATTCAACTCATATTCTTGCAGCAACTGCATATCTACATAGGCTTAACACATGATCACTCATGGATGCACATACATTACTTTTAACATTCACTCATACATGTGCATTCAAATGATGGGGGAAAAACACATTACATTCTCTACAGGAATCACAAAACACAACATATGGATTTTACTGTAATTTTAACATCATGATTCCATCACCAGAAACCATTAGGAATTACGTACAACAAGAACATCATTACACCAGATTACACATGTCACTTTATGGGAAGGAACAACAATGCCACACCGCTATATAGAAGTCAGCATATGTGGGACACAATCACAATATATACGTACATGTACACGCATCACCCATCACGCAACCACAAAGCACACATTTAGATTTTATTCAGCACACAATAACAATGTAGCACAATACAACAACACAATCAGGATTTCTGAACTACATAGGCAGGTTAATAATATCATGACGTCATTAGAAGATTCAACCATACACATTACAGATTCACCCACTGTACCGCCCCTTTCGGAACTTTAACACTCAATACTACAATACAACATATACGTAAACAACACTTTGGAACAGCATTATTAGGGAGATTTCAATGGGACAATTAAGAAATATTGTCAGATCGCAAATCACTTATATATACAATACTACAGATGGCAGACGGGAAGTTATGAATAATTATTGCGATTTTAAAGGGACGCATACAATATTGACATCTCGGCAATCACTTATATACACAATACTACAGATGACAGCCGGAAGTTATTCAGTATTAGTGCCATTTGAATGGGACGCATACAATATTGACAGCTCGGCAATCACTTATATATACAATACTACAGATGACAGACGGGAAGTTCGGAATTATTATTGCGATTTTAAAGGTACGCATACAATATTGACAGCTCGGCAATCACTTATATATACAATACTACAGATGACAGACGGGAAGTTCGGAATTATTATTGCGATTTTAAAGGGACGCATACAATATTGACTGCTCGGCAATCACTTATATATACAATACTACAGATGGCAGACGGGAAGTTCGGAATTATTATTGCGATTTGAAAGGGACGCATACAATATTGACAGCTCGGCAATCACTTATATATACAATACTACAGATGGCAGACGGGAAGTTCGGAATTATTATTGCGATTTTAAAGGGACGCATACAATATTGACATCTCGGCAATCACTTATATACACAATACTACAGATGACAGCCGGAAGTTATTCAGTATTAGTGCCATTTGAATGGGACGCATACAATATTGACAGCTCGGCAATCACTTATATATACAATACTACAGATGGCAGACGGGAAGTTCGGAATTATTATTGCGATTTTAAAGGGACGCATACAATATTGACAGCTCGGCAATCACTTATATATACAATACTACAGATGGCAGATGTTACTTTATCGTTTACAAACAATATTGCAGCAACATTGATCGATCACATTCGATGCACATTATACACAACTATGCACTTTCATTCATGTTAGCCTGGACGTGTGCTTGTTACTATAAGATCGCGTTTAACAAATATTGATAACGCATATGATCAAACATTACAAACATGCACTGTATGTGTGATATTTGACACTTTCACATTGAGATTCATTGGGGGGAAACAATATTTCAGCAAACAACTAAAAAACGCCCACTGTGAAAGCATTCGCGCCGCTCACATACAAACAAGTGAATACAATCAGCAATCATTACAAACTCACTACCATTGGACTAATTGTACTATAAATCCCACAAACAACATGGCCAAAGCATCACTTGTGATCCACATCAGATCAAGTGCTTACCTTGTTACGCTGTTTTGAAAGATGGATGACGATGACATGGTAGACGCTGCTGGTGCTGCTATTGGCGAACTAGCTGTTGGTCGAATCAGGCAGCCTCGGCGGCTCAGACCGAGACGAAGGGGTCGTCTGGTTCGAGGTCCTCCTGTCTACAGGGTGAGACCCACCTTGGAAAACATGAGCGACTTTGAGGTTTTTGATAAGTATCGGCTCGATCGCGAAC
Source organism: Bombina bombina (assembly GCF_027579735.1). Lineage (NCBI taxonomy): Eukaryota > Metazoa > Chordata > Amphibia > Anura > Bombinatoridae > Bombina > Bombina bombina. The sequence goes on from NC_069507.1 coordinate 248,250,290, forward strand.
AGCTCATTGGCCTTTACGAGCTTCTTAAACCTCATTTGGAGCCACGTATAAGAATAAGGACTGCTGTTCCCCCCATGAGTAAGATGCTAAGCTGTCTATACGTCCTGGCCTCCGGGAGTTTTCAATCAGGAGAACTGTACATGCATGGCCTGTCTCAAGGTACATTCTCTGTGGTGTTTGATAACTTTCTGGACGCCATGGTACGTATCAGTAAGCATTACATAGGATTCCCACAGAATGATGGTGATTGGAGGCGCCTGAAGCGGGAATTCTTTGATATTGCTCAATTGCCCAATGTCTTGGGAGCCATAGATTGTACCCACATTGCGCTGCGTGCTCCAATTGATGACTTGCCCTTCAGAAATCGCAAACATTTTCATAGCCTCAACGTGCAGTATGTTTGTGACGCACGGATGAGGATTATGCATGTGTATGCGAATTTTGGAGGGGCTTGTCATGATGCCCGCATCCTCTCTTTGTCGTCCCTGTGGAGACAGTTTGAGGAAAGACAAATGCCCCCTGGTTATCTCGTTGGTGAGTATTTGTGCTCAACATGGTTAATTATTTTTACAATTGCCCCTGTATTTTTTAACTGTTAGCGTCATGTTCAGCTATAGGATTAAATTTAACCATTTGTTATTTACCGACGCTAATGTCTAGTTTTATTTAAATGCAGATATGTAGCATGTCTTACCTTAAGTGTTCAGATAGAGAATGCAATGTAACCATGTAGTTAGCATTTTACACAAGGTTTGGTTTCAGAACAATACGCATATGTAGCATGTCTTAGCTGAAATGGGAAGATATTATCTCATGCAATTTAACCCTGTCATTGTCTCTTTCTGCTAATGTCTAGTTTTATTTAAATGCAGATATGTAGCATGTCTTACCTTAAGTGTTCAGATAGAGAATGCAATGTAACCATGTAGTTAGCATTTTACACAAGGTTTGGTTTCAGAACAATACGCATATGTAGCATGTCTTAGCTGAAATGGGAAGATATTATCTCATGCAATTTAACCCTGTCATTGTCTCTTTCTGCTAATGTCTAGTTTTATTTAAATGCAGATATGTAGCATGTCTTACCTTAAGTGTTCAGATAGAGAATGCAATGTAACCATGTAGTTAGCATTTTACACAAGGTTTGGTTTCAGAACAATACGCATATGTAGCATGTCTTAGCTGAAATGGGAAGATATTATCTCATGCAATTTAACCCTGTCATTGTCTCTTTCTGCTAATGTCTAGTTTTATTTAAATGCAGATATGTAGCATGTCTTACCTTAAGTGTTCAGATAGAGAATGCAATGTAACCATGTAGTTAGCATTTTACACAAGGTTTGGTTTCAGAACAATACGCATATGTAGCATGTCTTAGCTGAAATGGGAAGATATTATCTCATGCAATTTAACCCTGTCATTGTCTCTTTCTGCTAATGTCTAGTTTTATTTAAATGCAGATATGTAGCATGTCTTACCTTAAGTGTTCAGATAGAGAATGCAATGTAACCATGTAGTTAGCATTTTACACAAGGTTTGGTTTCAGAACAATATGCATATGTAGCATGTCTTAGCTGAAATGGGAAGATACAGAATAATATAGAAATTTATTTTTTGGATGTTTCTGACAACTTTTAATATGGATTATGGTTTTTAAAAATACAAATTTATACAACAATATACTAGTTTAAGTATTCTGTTTGAATTATGTTCTGTTCAAAATTTATAGGTGATTCTGGGTACATGAGCCGGCCTTGGCTCATTACCCCCTTGCGTAGCCCGACTGATGTGTCTGAGGAGCGCTACAATAGGGCTCATAAGAGAACCAGGGCGGTGGTTGAAAGGATGTTCGGGCTCCTGAAGATGAGATTCAGGTGCCTGGACCGTTCTGGAGGAGCACTCCAGTACAACCCAAAGAAGGTGGCTAAGATCGTTGTAGCCTGTAGCGTCCTGCATAATATTGCACAGCGGGCTGGGATGCTGCAGGCCGTCCCGGTGGACAGAGACCTCCTCAGAGATGAGGAGGATGATCCTGTTCTAGAGGGGGAATTCCAGGACGAGGGACTTGATGTCAGAGCAGACGTCATCAACCGCCACTTTAGACGGTAAAGAATAGAAGTTACACTGGAGTATTTTCAATAGATGTGAACTCTATGGAAATGACAAGTAGAGAATTGTGCAAACATGTTAGTATTGATCAAATGTTAGAATAATCTTTAATTTTCATAATATAGGTGATGCTCTGGGCATTGGGTCCTATAGCGAGTCTTTGCCACCTGGTTTTTAAAGAGGACATCAGATGGTAAGTACAAATGTATGGACTGTTGCTGGCATGATTTGTACACAAATACATAATATGGCATACATTTCCATAAATAGAATTTTGTTTACACATTACTTAAAATGTACATAATCAGAAAGGGATACTCTAGAATGACTATGGTTCAATGTCACACAGAGGTTTGTTCTGCTCAATATGACTCATCTTCACACTTGATAGAAAATAACACAGGTTCATACACAGGCTTAGTAAGCTAGTGACAGATATTTATTATGAAATGGGGGGTGGGAGAGGGGTACAGAACTGATTCACACACTTGTATGAATTTTTTTGATATAATTTCTTACATTAGGGAGATGACTTAATCTAAAGACTGAAAGGGAACAATTTGAAGCCTGACAGTGAAGATTGCCCAGACTGACAGTGGGGAAAAAGCCAAGATTGAAATTGAAGTATACCAATGGGATCATGTCTGGCATTATCTTTCAATTCTGCTGACCTTGAAAACCATACAAAGACATGTTCACATGGTAAGTGCAAACTATTTGATAGAATAAGGCTGTGGAGACATCCTATTGGAGACACTTAGATGATTTTCTATTTTGTAGATGGTATTTCCCAGTCCTCTATTTAATGAACTGATGAATAAGACACCTATTGAAGATCAACTGTTTACCCCTGAATTGACTTTCAAAGACCATGCATTGTCCAGGTTGGTGTACCAATGCATGCTAGTGAAGACTGTAGAATATTAGTAGCTTACATACATTAGTCATATTTAGTTGTTAATTAGATATTTATGGATCACAATCAGACACTTAGATGATTTTACTTTTTTAGATGGTATTTCCCAGTCCTCTATTTAATGAACTGATGAATAAGACACCTATTGAAGATCAACTGTTTACCCCTGAATTGACTTTCAAAGACCATGCATTGTCCAGGTTGGTGTACCAATGCATGCTAGTGAAGACTGTAGAATATTAGTAGCTTACATACATTAGTCATATTTAGTTGTTAATTAGATATTTATGGATCACAATCAGACACTTAGATGATTTTACTTTTTTAGATGGTATTTCCCAGTCCTCTATTTAATGAACTGATGAATAAGACACCTATTGAAGATCAACTGTTTACCCCTGAATTGACTTTCAAAGACCATGCATTATCCAGGTTGGTGCATGCTAGTTAAGAATCACATGAAGAATGTTGATTATTGTTAGCTTACATACATTAGTCATACTTATTTCATCATTAGATATTTAGGGATCACAATCAGAAAAAGGAATACATATTATAGTTGATATAGAGGTATTTGAATGGACATTAAATATTACATTTATGTTCAGCATACATATATTGTTGAAATGTGATATACATTATTATGTATAATTAGAAATTTGGATATTTAAATTGAATTTTTAATCCACAATATAATGGTGTATGTTTTTTTTTTTAAAAAAAAAATAAATTTAATAAATATCTTTAATAAATGTTGAACAAAGTTAGAGCATAGACACAAGATGATTGGAAATGTATTTTATGAATATTTGACAACGTGTGTATTAACTTAGTTCAATTTTTTTTTTTATTTCAGATTGGCATCTGATGACTTCCAGGAATATTTTATTTTTTTCATAAACTTTATTTTTTTTTTAAATGTTAATAATAAACATTTTATTATTAAATACATTCTTTTGAACAGATTATAATAAATATCCATATAATCTGTCAATAAAAAAAAGTTTGACTCCCATGACTGGTAGTTGGCTATTTGACAAGCACATGCATAAGATCAAATAATGCATTAATTTTAGAAAATCAACTGATTCCGAGAATATTACATTAAACTATCTTTTTTAACATTAATTGGGGAGTGAGATCCATCGATGCTTTTCTTTTGAAATTCTTAGATGTTAAATTAATTTCGGATATGTAGTCAAAATTTCTCAAAAATTATTTAATTTCACTTTTAAGAAGGGGAAGTGGTTCAATTACATTAAAGTGACAGTGTTGTTGAATGTAAAATTAATTTTATCAGATCTTGTATCTTCCTTAGGTATCTCAAAACATTATTTTCAAAATTATTTTAATTGTTACTTTTATAAATGGTAGGTCATTTAACTTCATATTTTTCACAAGCTAGTTATTGGATGCCAGGTTAATCGATGTAATTTTCTACTGGAGTCATTTAACTATAGTTATTAATATTATGTAGTTTTTAAAATCTTACCTCTTGGGTTAGACATCAAATATCTATATATAATTTGAATTCCCCTTTAGTTTATTTTGACAATGTTAAATCAACATTACAAATGTTTTGGTCCTTAAAGGGACATTCACAAAGTATATTGTGTATAGATTTTTTTTAAAAATAATAAAAGATTTTAAACATATTTAGAAAGTAATATAGAATTACATTCAGTCTTTAAATATACTTTTAAAAAAATACATCAATGCACATATCTTAGTCAATTACATAAGGCATCTATGTGCAACCAACAATCAGCATCAAAATAGCCTATGTAGATATGTATTTAATCCAAGAATATATAATTACAATCTAATGATTGAATAACAAAACATATTAAGTTGTTCAAATATTATAATCTTATACAAAATGCATACATAAGATATAGCTTAATGTCCCTCTAAGCTGAAGGCTCCAAAATACCTCCTTTACAAAATATATTTCAGTCAGTGTGTAAAACAATCCAGAAGTTAATCTAAATTTGCTTTACTCATATGTTATACTAATTTAGCAAAAGGAAGGTGCCTATGTTTCTGATATTTTAAGCATTATTGTGAAATGTTTCTTTAAAGGGACATGAAATCAAAATATACTTAAAGGGAGACAGTTAAAAAATTAATGATTTATACATTATGAATGAGTATTCTATTTTAAGCAACTTTAAACATTGTCTCGTATTATGAATGCTCCTTGTGATGTTGCTATCATTACTTTAAAAAAAAGGCATTAAATAGATAATTTATTTGCTTCAGTACTCTGGACAGAACTTGCTTTTTTTGGTTGGATTAATTTATCCAACAATCATCAAGGACAACCCAGGTTTTTTGGAAACAATTGTCCGTAATCTAAAATATAATTATTGATTTGCAAAGAAAGATAACAAGATAACTGTTAACATTTGAGAATCGGATTAAATTATAAAGTTGATTAACATTTCATGCTCAATCTGAATCACCAACGCTAAATTTGTTTGGACAGTGTCCCTTTAAGAGCTTTAAATAGTGTATTTACTTCGCTTCCTATCTTGACATACTTTGCTTGAAAAGCATATCGAGATAGGCTCAGTAGATGAAGATTGGTGGATGCACAGAGATGCCTTATGTGATTAGCTCAACCATGAGCATTTAAATTTCTTCTGTTGAGGATATATAAATACTAAGATAAATTGATTTACATTTTAAAGTCTAAACAATCTTCTATCTCTACAGATCATTTGATACAATTGTTTGTAATGTCTAGTTAAAAATAAAGACGCCATTGCACAATAACATATATGAGCACTTCAGACAAATACAAGCTCAAGGTTTATTTGCTAATAACAAACAAACCTGTAGTTTAACATTTATAAACAGATTATCCAAGTTACTGACCTTATAACCTGAATTTGAACATTCAGAAATATTGCGTGGGAAACGCATCTTGAAACACAAGATTACCATCTTTAAACATTAGAGTCTAATGTCACGCAATAGCACACAATCAATGTGCATTATGAAATACATTTAATAGAGCAATATCAATACTTCACAATAAGTCAATAAATGGATTTTATGAACAATAAAGACATACAATATTAAATGTGTATTTGTATTAAAGAAAAAGACCGTTATTAAACCGAGAAATGTCTACAACATTTAATAATGTGACAGTATTAGATTTTAAAGAGAATTTAATCATTAATATTTAACGGATCACGGATATTAAATCTGCGTCACACATATCCGCATGACAGGCCCATGAGTTACTAATAAGTCTACATGAAAAATGAAGTCACAGCACCACCAAGCGGTATGTGTAAGGAAGTTACTAAGATATGAAACATTAATGAACGGCCAATCCGAGTTCATCACACAAACACAACTTGAGTCAGGATGGTCTCACAGACATTCTAACAATATTTCAAACTTTTATCCAATCAGATGTACAGATAACTTGTCCCATGGTGCATCTCATGTTTACTTCACCATATAAAAGTCCATTACACGTTGCCATCTTTGTCAGTTCTCTAATGCCTGCTGGTGTATTTGTTTTTATATATTAAATATATATATTATATATACGCAACTCGGCAGGCATGTCAGTTCCCAGGTTCACCAAGGAGGAGAGCGCTGCACTGGTCCACGCCGTCAAGGACTTTTATCCCCAGCTGTTTGGGAACAAGAGGAGGTTGACAGATGCGCCTGTTAAGAAGGCCCTCTGGGAGTCTATCACCAATGCGGTTAGATTGGTGTGTGACGTCCAGAGGACCCAGGATCAGATCATGAGGAGATTCGGAGATATGAGGTTGCGGTTATCCAAAAAAGTCAACCTCATAAGGGACTGGGTACAAGCCCGTAAAAGAGGTGGCAAAAGAGAGGCCCCGCGGAAACTGTACCTACTCCCTTATGAGGTGACTTTATGCGAGCTCCTCAATCTCCGGGTCCCCAAAAGATTTAGATCCTCGCCATCCTCGGCCTCCTCTTCTTCCCTCCCAGCTGCGGGATCTGAAAGTCCTGACGCGGGGGCCAGGGCAGCTGCTTCTCCGTCCGGTGGCCTGGGAGGAGATGGAGAATCTGAACCAGGTAATTATCCAACTTCATATAATATCTTAATATTTGTTATTTTTATCAAAAAATGTGTATATAGTCAGATACTAAACCTATACAGATCTCACAACATACACTGCATATGATGTTTAGATATCTGATTTTAGATTAGTGATACATGAAATAGGAATGATGTGTCTTGCGCTCTACAGAATATGCGTCACAGAGCGAAAATGGAATTGCGCATCCACGTTAACATGGCTTTGCTGTAAGTGGCATTGCTTTATACATGTTGGTCAAATGACGGATGCGTTATTCCGCTTGGAATCATTGCGCAATGATCGCGAAAATGGAATTGCGCATCCACGTTAACATGGCTTTGCTGTAAGTGGCATTGCTTTATACATGTTGGTCAAATGACGGATGCGTTATTCCGCTTGGAATCATTGCGCAATGATCGCGAAAATGGAATTGCGCATCCACGTTAACATGGCTTTGCTGTAAGTGGCATTGCTTTATACATGTTGGTCAAATGACGGATGCGTTATTCCGCTTGGAATCATTGCGCAATGATCGCGAAAATGGAATTGCGCATCCACGTTAACATGGCTTTGCTGTAAGTGGCATTGCTTTATACATGTTGGTCAAAATGAAATGTGAATTATTATATATGTGAAGAATATAGTATTCTTATTTTCAATATTATACATAATAAAATAAGAAGAATACAAATAAATTATAACATATGCCCATCAATTGATGATAATGAAATAACAACAAAAAATAATTAAAGCTACAGTAAACAACACAAGTGATTGAAAATAAGAGTACAGGATATATTTATCATGAATTTAATTGAGGAAACAATTAACTCATGGGACTACCAAAGGATTAATATTTTTAAATTGATTTGCTAATAATGTAAAGATTTTAAACATGGCATGATTTGTATTAATGATATGCAATCCTCATTTAATATATTACAGATATGGATGTTGCTGCTGGATCCTTAAGGCAGGGCTTGTCACAGTATGGTATGTCTCATTTTAATTGACATTTGTCTTAGAAACATGGACAGAACATTACATACTAAATCCACATTGTTCAATATTTATATGTAATGTCCCTTTAATAGATGAAAATTAAATAATTCTTCGGATATCCTTAAATAACATATTAGATTTGAATTGCATGCTCAATCCCATTCATTACATCAACATATGGAGTAGAGAATTCATTAACACCAACATTGTCAAATCAATAAAATTTTATATTAAAGGGATACTGAGCTAAAATTATTAATGTTGTCATTCAGATAGAGTATGCAATATTAATAAACATTTAAATATAATACTATCATCATATGTGAAATATTCTATTGCTAAATGGATTTTAAAATCAAGAATGTACGTTTATCTGCAGCTCAATTTTGGTTGACCAACCGTGGTTTTTATTGATGATTGGTGGATACCTTCAACAAACAATATTTATGGAATCCAATATTGCTTATCTGCCTTTAATATTAAAATGTAGCAACATTAAAATTATAATAGGAGTCAATGTTAAATTATTTTGAACAGTTTGAACATAGAAATCAATTATTTAAATTAATCATGTCAGTGTCCCTTTAAGACAAAATAGATTCATTCATCTTTACATTCTTTTGATTAAAAAATATTGATATATAATTCACATATTCTCTGTTGGAGTTACTTTATAGATATTTGCATACTCTAACAGCACCATGATTACATATTTGTAATAATCAATTTTGTTTTGTATTGTGATAAATATGTGTTGTGTCCTAAACAAGATTACTGTACATTGCACAAATGGCTCGATGTGACACATGTGTTTGTTTAGATTTGTCAACAGATGCTCTTCAAAATGTGGTTTGTGTGTATTCTTTTAACCTCTTAAGGACATATGACAGAATTATTCCGTCATAAAACAATTGAGCAAACTGAAAGCTGTGTCCTTAAAGGGTTAAGAACATTGATCAATGGGTATATTTAGATATGCAATAGCATCGTATGAGATGATTTTGATGTCTAATATAGTCTGACATTAAACATATGTTCAATACAGAATATTTAACAGAATCCCCTTGATTCAATCAAGCATTTTCTGGTGTAATGACTGCTCTATTCTTCACATTTTAAAGTTGATTAATGGTAAAATTCGAGACAGATGTGATTTAGTGATATCCCAAATGTGTTTCCTAATATATATCTATATCATTCATAGAGAGAGTTGGTGTGGTGAGCCCACAGGAATCCAGCAGTGACATAGAGCCGCCTTTGCGGTCTCCTGGTAAGTCCATTGACTCATTTATATGTAATTGAAGGTGTATTGCTAATCAATATTATGATCATGATTCTGATGAAGCATAACATTAGAAAAAAAAATAAGATTGTCTCTTCTGATTATATATTAATTTTCTTTTAATATTGAACGATTAATAATTTCAACTTTATTAGTCTCCACATTTGTTATTCAGAAGATGTATAACATATGTTTGTTTCAATGTTCTTTTTTTACAACAGTCATCAAGTGATACACACATGAGAAATCTTAAATGTTCTATGTAATATGCTTTTATGATTTTTACATTAATCCAAACAATACATTGAAAATATGAATCATTGAGAATAACAAATATAATGTAATTTGTATGCTCCATCAAAATGATGTAAATCATAACTTTGGGTGTGTATATCTTTAATGCAACATTGATGTGTGTCTTTGACCAACAGTAACATATGTTATAATATCTGTTGTTAACGTGTACACAACATGTTATGTTTTACAGAGATTGATTTAACATGTGGGACGGAGGAGGAAGAGGCTGATTTGGAGTCTAATGGTATGTGAAATATATCTATCATGTTTCCAACATGTTTGTTTATTTGAAATAATTTAATTGAAGACATTCAAAGTCTACATCTTTTGCACTTTAAAAAGGAATATTATTTGTCTGTTCAAATACACTACTGCCCCCTTTCTATATCAGGCAGCATGAAATATATTTAATAGAAAATATGTAAAATTCATGACATCATTATGTCACATGCATATTCCAGGCCAAAACACAATAATAATGTTATAATTGTACAGACAGTCATTGATATTCATCTGAGTGCCTATATACATACCATATCCTAATTTCAGAATTTTTTAAAAATTCAAACACACTTCGAAGTATATTGAAAACATAATCAATTTGAAATGCGTTGATTTGATGTCAGGATGTATGAGATGTTAATATATTTTCTTTAAATTTTCAGATGGATCCACCACTTCTGGTCATCTGGTTTCCGCCCCTGCCCAGTCACAGACCCCTCCCCATGCACAGACCCCTGACCATGGCCAGACCCCTGCACAGACCCAGACCCCTGCCCATGACCAGACCACTGCCGGCCCTTCCCATAGTTCATATCCTGTCCCTCCCAAAAAACGCCCCTACAACCCCCTTCGCCGCTCTCCCCGTATTATGGCCCGTACAGCTGCCCAGACCCAAACTCCCCACTCCCCAGCTGTACGGCCTACCCCGGAGCGGCAGCTCACCCCTCCCCAAGCCATTAACATCCCTCCCCAAGCCACTCCCATCCCTCCCCAAGCCAATCCCATCCCTCCCCCCTGTCTCAACCTTCATTGTCCTGGGTGTCGGATTGTCCTTCCCAGGCACAGCTGTAAGTATCATTCAAAATACACGTTATAAGATACTTAAATGTACAGTGAAGTTAAATGTTGTAAATTGTGATTCCAATCCAGCATGCAATGTTAATCAAATTTATAATTTACTACTCTTATGAATTATTCTTCATTCTCTTGATATTTTTTTTGAAACAAAGAAATTCCTATAATTAGTTTAAACAATAAAATAATTCTGGCCATCATTTCTTTATTGTTGGATGAATGTATCCATCAACCAGCAGGGACAAACAAAGTTGATAAACAAATATTGGCTTCCATAAAAAGCAACATTCTTGCATTCAAAATCTAGCTATAGAATTTAAAAATTTAATGAATATGTGTAATTTTTAAAGATTTGTAATGTCATGCTCTATCTGAATCAGTCCATTAAATATTTAGGTTCAGTGTCCCTTTAATTGGATATCACTACATATACCAATCACCACTACTTGGATCCAACAATTTATGTACAAATGTTGATACATTATCTCTTGTCTAACCCAGTGGGAATGTAATTTCTTCAGGTTGCTATGTTTACACAGCTTGACCTCAATGCCAAAATGTTTAAGGATAGGTGTGCCTACCACAGTATAATTTTAATTTTTTAATTGCTAATGTAAGTACAATGTAAATCCTTTAACAAGATTTTATACACTCAAGCTGTATAAGTGGATAATCTAAAACCAATTAAAGGGGACAACATGTTTGAGTTAAATGTCCCTTTAATGATTTCTGTCTGTCTGAATAACCTAATTCATGTGTAAATAATAAATGTAAAATAATTGATGTAAAGAATTATTTGTCTTTATGATGACAATGTATGTTGTAAAATTTTTTCGTCTGTTGTGTAATTATCCTTAATATTTAATGTATTCTTTATTTTAGGCTGTGACTCAGCATGGCTCATGCTAGAAAGTATAGCAAGAGTAGAGCAGGCCGTGTTGAGGAACGCAGCTGTCCTGAGAGGGATGAACGACACCATGCAGGCCCAGCTCCGGGTTCAGGACTTGACTCTGCGTGCAATTATGAGATTAAGTTCAAGGCCTGAATCTGGAGCTGGACATGCACAGGACGATGAAGAGGATGACCAGTAAGTGGAGGATCTGGAGATGCTCCATGGTGGCAGATAAGAATCCTCCGTCCACATGTTGATTTTGTTTTTTTATTGTTGCCATTTGGCCTTTTTACAAGTTTATTGTTGTGCCTGTTGCACTCTTTTACCTTGTCATATGTCTCCAATGGGGCTATGCTGGCCCTTGGCAACTCTCTTCATGGACTGTGATGCACTGTGTTACCTTGTCATATGGCTCCAATGGGGCTATGCTGGCCCTTGGCAACTCTCTTCATGGACTGTGATGCACTGTGTTACCTTGTCATATGGCTCCAATGGGGCTATGCTGGCCTTTGTCAACTCTCTTCATGGACTGTGATGCACTGTGTTACCTTGTCATATGGCTCCAATGGGGCTATGCTGGCCCTTGGCAACTCTCTTCATGGACTGTGATGCACTGTGTTACCTTGTCATATGGCTCCAATGGGGCTATGCTGGCCTTTGTCAACTCTCTTCATGGACTGTGATGCACTGTGTTACCTTGTCATATGGCTCCAATGGGGCTATGCTGGCCCTTGGCAACTCTCTTCATGGACTGTGATGCACTGTGTTACCTTGTCATATGGCTCCAATGGGGCTATGCTGGCCCTTGGCAACTCTCTTCATGGACTGTGATGCACTGTGTTACCTTGTCATATGGCTCCAATGGGGCTATGCTGGCCTTTGTCAACTCTCTTCATGGACTGTGATGCACTGTGTTACCTTGTCATATGGCTCCAATGGGGCTATGCTGGCCCTTGGCAACTCTCTTCATGGACTGTGATGCACTGTGTTACCTTGTCATATGGCTCCAATGGGGCTATGCTGGCCATTGTCAACTCTCTTCATGGACTGTGATGCACTGTGTTACCTTGTCATATGGCTCCAATGGGGCTATGCTGGCCTTTGTCAACTCTCTTCATGGACTGTGATGCACTGTGTTACCTTGTCATATGGCTCCAATGGGGCTATGCTGGCCCTTGGCAACTCTCTTCATGGACTGTGATGCACTGTGTTACCTTGTCATATGGCTCCAATGGGGCTATGCTGGCCCTTGGCAACTCTCTTCATGGACTGTGATGCACTGTGTTACCTTGTCATATGGCTCCAATGGGGCTATGCTGGCCTTTGTCAACTCTCTTCATGGACTGTGATGCACTGTGTTACCTTGTCATATGGCTCCAATGGGGCTATGCTGGCCCTTGGCAACTCTCTTCATGGACTGTGATGCACTGTGTTACCTTGTCATATGGCTCCAATGGGGCTATGCTGGCCCTTGGCAACTCTCTTCATGGACTGTGATGCACTGTGTTACCTTGTCATATGGCTCCAATGGGGCTATGCTGGCCTTTGTCAACTCTCTTCATGGACTGTGATGCACTGTGTTACCTTGTCATATGGCTCCAATGGGGCTATGCTGGCCCTTGGCAACTCTCTTCATGGACTGTGATGCACTGTGTTACCTTGTCATATGTCTCCAATGGGGCTATGCTGGCCTTTGTCAACTCTCTTCATGGACTGTGATGCACTGTGTTACCTTGTCATATGGCTCCAATGGGGCTATGCTGGCCTTTGTCAACTCTCTTCATGGACTGTGATGCACTGTGTTACCTTGTCATATGTCTCCAATGGGGCTATGCTGGCCCTTGGCAACTCTCTTCATGGACTGTGATGCACTGTGTTACCTTGTCATATGTCTCCAATGGGGCTATGCTGGCCTTTGTCAACTCTCTTCATGGACTGTGATGCACTGTGTTACCTTGTCATATGGCTCATATATTCCTTATTTTTAAAATATTATTTATAAACGTTGTGTATGTTTTCTTACATACTAATAAAATACATTTTATTTCACGAATCTTTGTCCTGATTCTTCATGTTATTTTTTGAAAGCTCTAGTTTATGTTGTTGATCCTTAAAGGGACCTACCAAATATATTTGTAATAATAAAATCATATATGTAAGACAATAGTAAATGACTTTAAGATTAACATCTCCAATGTAATCTTATTATTTGTCTTTATATATTTTTATCTTAGCTTTATCATTGCCTGATTATGATTAGCATAGTAATTGTTTTATATATGTATATATAATGTGTGTATTTAGAAACTCTGCATGAATTGATGCACCTTTACCAAATGATCTGAGTATTGATACAATGATATAATCCCTGTAAAGTGTTCATTTTATTGAAATAGTATTGTCTATGTGTATGCTCTTTTTAAAAACAAAATAATGTCCCTTTAAGTGATGGTGAGCACAATTGTTAATGAATGTATTTCCATTTCTAAAGCGTTTTTGTCCTTTTTACATGAACAAGGACATATAATCTTATTAATAAACAATCTTATTGTAATGTTGACAGCACATGTATTTCATTTTCAATTCTATATAATTGTAAAAGTGTAACCAAATAAATCTCTGTGTGTAATGCAAATAATTTAGATGATGAATATTTGTTAACAAAGATGTTAACAAAATACTTATCCTCCCATATATGGTTATAGGTAGGCTGACAATAATTAAACTTGAATAAATGACACGTTTAATCAATCCATGTATAACTATTGTTATTCCACAACAATCCAAACATATCTTAAAACATCAATGGCATATGTATTTCTCATGTGTATCTTTTAAATGTTAAAGATATACACCATAGCTATAGTTCAAGGGACAGTCAAGTCCGAAAAGATGAATCATGATTTGGTGACATTCCTAGATAGCAATCTAGACACATACTAGTTCCGAAAATATAAATACGTTTCTTATTGATATGCCAAGATGTCACTGAGTCCTTGTATTGTCTGCGGTTTTTCTGCGATCTCGGATGCGCCATGTTGCTTAAGACGTCACCTGCCAGGCTGTCCAATGATTCCTTGTATTGACTGACGTTCTTACGTGATCAATAATGTGCCTTTCATTGGATGGCGTTTTAACGCGATCAAGGATGCGCCTTTTTTTTTGCCTTCTTACGTGATCAAGAATGTGCCTTTCATTGGATGGCGTTCTTACGTGATCAAGGAAGCGCCATGTTAAGACGTCACATGCAAAGGTAAAAAAACGTCTGATTGGATTACGTAGTCCCGCAATATTTGTGCACGTTAAAAACGTTTGTGACTGCAGCCAATTTTAAAAACCTTGCGAATATGTATTATTTGCATCAGGTTACATTGTTGACCCGTGGCTGATAAAGACCACCACATTCTCTTTTGCTGGATGTCTGGTTGAATAAACGAACGAAAGCTAAATGTTTTCATGCATATGATATTTCGAGGCAAGTGCAAATCTGTATAGTCCATGTTTAATATGTTTGTCAACAATGTTCCTTTTTCTGAAAAATGACTGTTGTGTTTAATGTTAAAGATATCTAATTAATAAATATGCGCTATTGTGTTTGAATAAAGTAATCAATATGCATTTATCTTTATCATATGCTAAATATATGATGCCGACTTCTTCTAAATGTAATTTCGTTGTATATTTTATTAAAGGTTCATTAGACACTCACATTATAAATCAAAAGCTTTGATTTTGTCTCTAGTTAGATAGTCCATTGTTTAACCAATACGTTTATTTTTTCTTCTGTTCTACGAAAATGTAAGTAATTTTCAGACTCCTCGCAAAGCCTCTGAGTTTCATGTGAGTACCATCTCCAGCTTTCTCCAGTTTGTGTAAAGGGTCTTTTCATATGTTAATGATGGGGTATTGTCTTGTTTTACGGTTGTAATGGGGGTTCATCTATATTTTCAATATAGCTAACCCTATTTTATTTTCAAGTGTTTGAAGCTTTGTAATATTGATATCAGTATATGTTAATCTTGTTGTTTGTAGTAGTGTCTATTACATACAGTTCTGTTAAAAATATAGTATACTGTCCCTTGAATGCAAATGTTGTTTTTTGTATCATGTATGAGATCCACATTGTTTAATCTTCAAATATATTATTGTTAGCATATTTCCCCCCCCCCCCCTCTCCTAAAAGGACTTTAAACCATATTAATTGTTCAAACAAATGTCTTTACAATAAAATATTAACACAATAATGTATCTTAAAGAAAATAGACTTTATTTAACACGTCAATATAAATGTGATTTCAATATTAATTTTTTCACAAAGTACATGTAGATATACCAAGAAGCTTCAAATATGTGTTAGCATATGTAATGTTGTTAAAGGGACAGTTTCGAAAACAAATAATGTTTTGCATTATTCTAAAAGTCAATTATGTAATATCAATGATATCAAATGTTTCTCAACAATTGAACATTTGTCTGTGTTTATTTAAATTTGCTAGCTAAACCTATGAGGTTGGTGTGCTCATTTCTTCGATCTTGAAGAGTGCTTGTAATCATTATACAATTTGAGCACTAGAGGGCATTTGGATAGCATTTGTATATGTAAAACCTTGTGCTCATACAGCATATTATTGACCATGTATTGATCATTGATATCTAAAATGTTGTTATGTCTGAACAACAAATAAGTGGTCATTTTTCATAGTCAGAGATACAAGGGTAAGCACATAAGTCACACGTATTTCTCCATGTTTTGTTGTTTCCAACTTGATAATGCGTAATACAGTGTTTTCTTTGTAATCAATAATTTTCTGACTGTCCCTTTAAGCTGTGTTATTGGCATTCAAACAGTAATATGCCATCATGGATAATTGTAATGGTAATTTTGTTTGCGATTCGGGAAACAGTTTGGACATCACATCACAGAAACCAATCAATATCATGAACAAGGATAGGTATGTGATGATGTGGTTTTCACACACTTATAACCCACACTCTGCAAACAATCTCCCTCCATGGACCCGGTCCCATAGAAGTCGATTATATACAGAGTGTGGTCCACAAGTGTATGAAAACCACATCATCACATACCTATCCATTACACATTAAATAAAAAAACCAGAAAAGATGGAAAAAAATACTTACTTCCTCTTCCTTCCCCTCTTCCCACGGGGCTGAGGCTCTGGGAGGGGCAACTGCCGACTCTGACGAGTTCTCCTTGGAGATGTTGTGGGAAGAGTGGAAGGAAGAGTACTGGGACGACCAAGGTGAGGAGGAGAAGATGGCTGAGGAGGAGGAGAAGATGGCTGAGGAGGAGGAGAAGATGGCTCAGCAGGAGGAGAAGATGGCTCAGCAGCAGGAGAAGATGGCTCAGCAGCAGGAGAAGATGGCCCAGCAGCAGGAGAAGATGGCCCAGCAGCAGGAGGCCCAGCAGCAGGAGGCCCAGCAGCAGGAGGCCCAGCAGCAGGAGGCCCAGCAGCAGGAGGCCCAGCAGCAGGATGCAGACCAGCATGCGCCTCCCGGATGAAATTAAACATCTCTTGTTGGAGTGTAAAGGTTCTGTTTTGGCGTTCTTCTATTAGAGTAAGGAGGTGTATGATTTGGTTTTGGCCTTCTCGAATGCCACTGAGCTCTTCAATAATTCTACTTCTGCCTTCTATATTCTGTATCCGGGAGTTACGCATCTGGTCTATGTAGTCTAGTAGAACCCGCACCTCCGCTATTTCCTCTTGTTGTGCACGGCGGGGTACCCGTGCATGGCGGGGTGCGGGTCTTTGAGGGGCCTCTGGTTCTGGTTCCGCGGGCTCCTCCTCTGCTTCCGGGGCCTCTTCATCAGCTCCCGTGCGCTCTTCGTCACGGGGGGCCTCTTCCCTCCGAAGTGGAAATTCCTCCCCACCACTCTCATCCCGGGGAGATGGAGGAGGCTGTATTTGTTGTGCTGCCTCCTCCCCGGACTCTGTATATTTGAACAAAGAAAAAATGTATATATTAGCATATTTCCAAATGAAGCTTTAAATGACTTAGCTTACGATACAATTACAAAAGCAGAATCATTAATCCACTTTGAAATCTAACAATCAATACGATGTCCTTATTTTCTAAACCGTGTTTGTGATATCTGTGTTAAATCTGAATGTTTTAGCGTTTGTTTTCAGTCTGTTTAAATGCACACCTAACCTATAGCCTAGATACTGATGTAACTGCAAAGTAATTGTGAATGCGTGTAAACAGCGTAATAGCATTAATCTGATCCTTAAAGGGACATTATACCCAATGTTTTATCTTTCATGATTTAGAAGCATACATTTATAATCAACTTTCTAATGTCCTTTTCTTATCTAATTAGCTTCATTCTCTGGATATTCTTTGCTGGAAAGCATATCTAGATATGCTTAGAAGATGCCGATTGGTAGCTGAATATAGCTGCCTCCTGTGATTGTTTCACCGTGTGCATGTCTATTTCTTCATTAAAGTATATCTCAAGAATGATTCAAATTAGGTAATATAAGTACATTTGAATGTTTTGACAAATTGTATTCGCTACCTTAATCATGAAAGTAAAGGTTTGCGTATAGTGTCCATTGAAATACATTCGTATGTGAATTTATTCTTAAATGAGCTTACCGTCAGATGAGAGTGGCAGGTTCCCGGTATCAATTCCTCCGATACCGACTACTTCCACCTCGGAGATGCTGGGCCGCAACAATTCCTCCCATCGGCAGTACTCTATTTCCAGGGCAGGTCCGCCACCGGTTCCTGCGGCATGTCGGGCCTCCAGACTTAACTTTTTTTTGAGATCCATTTTACAGTCCCGGTAGCGATGTTTTATCGAATCCAGATCTCTGTTCCGGCCACCCACTGCATTGACTGCATTTCTGATCTCGTTCCAGAGCCTCCTCTTGTCAGTCGGGGTGGTCTTTTGGTGCTGCAGCATCCTATGCCTGGCCATATAGGCCTCTACGAGGACCTCCTTCTCCTCCATCGAAAACCTCGCCTCCCTAGTCGCCTTGGCCTTCCCCTGTGACGATGCCCTCTGTTTCCCGGACTGTGATGCCCTACTCTGACCGCCACTGGGCCCAGCCACTTGTTCATCTTGAACCAAGTGGCTGGGTCCACCCACCGCTTCCACCCCCGCTTCCTGCCCCCCTTCCTGCTCCCCTTCCTGCCCTGTTCCTCTCCCCCTCCCTCTCCTCCCCCCTCTACCTGTCCCCTGCCTGGTCTCCATCTGTTCCCTAAACTAAACCCCAAATAATCAAACAAAAAGTGAGTGTGATGAAATGAAAGGGGGTCAAACTAAAGAAGTCAAAAGACAAAAAAGGTGCTTAAAGTGTGAGAGGGATGTAAAAAAACAAAGAGGGTAAGGAGTATTTAAATAAACCAAAAGAAGAATAAGACTAAAAGGAGGATATGTAAACTAAATGTAACTAGGGGATGGGTATGGGATGGGTATGGGGTATGGGATAAGAGTAAATGGGATGAAAGGGAATGGGACTACAGGGAATGGGGTATGGAGTGTAGTATGAGGGGGTAGGGGGTATGGAGTGTATGTAGTGTTATTGATAAGTGTATGTATGTATTGAATGTGTTTGCGTGTAAATGTGTTAAATGTACAGAAAAATCACTCGCTCGCTAACTCACACTACTACTAATTCTCACTAACTCACACTACTACTAATTCTCACTAACTCACACTACTACTAATTCTCACTAACTCACACTACTACTAATTCTCACTAACTCACACTACTACTAATTCTCACTAACAAACACTCCCACTAACTCTCACTAACTACCACTAACTCACGCTCCCACTAACAACTCTCACTAACAACTCCCACTCCCACTAACTCACTCACGCTCCCTCTAACAGACTCTCTCCCACTAATTCCCACTAACTCACTCACGATAACACTACCAACTGACTCTCTCACGCTAACACTAACTCACTCACAATAATGCACCAACTCTCTAATCTTCAACCTCCAATCTCCAAAGACCCACCAGCAACACAGTCAAAGAAGCCCTGCTTGTGTGGTGCTTATATACCCTGTGTAAATGTTTAATGATGTACCTATTTGCGTTGTAAATTGTGTTCAGGTGTGCATTATTAGCAATTCGTATTAGTGCAATGTGTATTAGGTGTGCGAATTTGCGCATGCTCATTTTGAGTTAGTATTTGTGGAATGTGTAGAATGCGATGATGTCATAGTGGTCGTTTTCTCTAACATTGTCCAATAGTATTGTTTTTAAAAGTGAATTTGCGATGGTGTGTTATTAGTGAAGTGTTGTATATGTATGTTTGTCCTAATATATAGTGATATTGAATGCAATTATTTTTCAAGTGTATGTATATATTTTTTATTCCTTGTTGTTATTTTGCGAATTTCCGCATCTTAAAGTATATGCGTATTCCCCGTATTAAATTTTGTTAAAAATCCCCCCGTTTGTGAATGTGTAATGCTTGTGTGCTTTGTTGATTGATTGTTGTTGTGACATTTGGGGCGTGTTATTGTTGTGCATGATGTGGTATGCGTCATATGACCGAGCCGTGCGTATTTCTCGCGAGATCGAGTGTTAGGTGAAAAAAGCTATTTTTTTTGCTTTTCCATTGATCTCTATGGGAGACTGTCTAACGCGGACAGGATTACGCGTGTGACATACACGCGTTAGGAGCATCGTTAGATGGTCTTTTTGGTACTCTAAATACCGGAGTCAAACAATGCCGTGCGTTAGACATAAAACCCGCGGAGCGTTAACAGCCCATCTACCGCCAAACTCCAAATCTAGGCCTTACTGTGGCCAACTTGAGATAGATATCAGCCAAGCACTGTACAACATGTGCCAGGATTCTCCAGTCTCTCTGGGGTGTGTGTGTGAGGAAACACTACCAATTAGAGAAAAAGCAGGAAAAATATATAATGAAAGTGAAATACAAAGGTTCTTTTTAATAATGCATAATTAAACATTTTAACCTAGATTGCAAAGTGGAGCGCAAAAATATTAGCACCATTGTATGTTAACATTACTCTGGAACAATCAATAATATTTCTATTTTTATGCTCATATTAAATCTAAAGTTATTTTTATCACTCTAGCGATATTCTAAGGTGCGCTAGCATCTGCATGCCAGATAGCAATGGTGCACTAAATCCCTCACATAATAGACTGGGGATGTAGTAAAATTCATATTGGATATTGCTTGAGCAATAAGCTGAGGGTGCGCTAAGCAGATGGTGTACTAAGCAGATGTTGTACTAAGCAGATGGTGTACTAAGCAGATGTTGTACTAAGCAGATGTTGCACTAAGCGGATGGTGCAGTAAGCCAAGGGTGCGCTAAGCAGAGGTGCGCTAAGAGGAGGGTGCGCTAAGCCGATGTTGCACTAAGCGGATGGTGCAGTAAGCCAAGGGTGCGCTAAGAGGAGGGTGCGCTAAGTAAAAGATGCGCTAAGATGAGGGTGCGCTAAGCTGATGGTGTACTAAGCAGATGTTGTACTAAGCGGATGGTGCAGTAAGCCAAGGGTGCACTAAGCAGAGGTGCGCTAAGAGGAGAGTGCGCTAAGCCGATGTTGCACTAAGCGGATGGTGCACTAAGCAGAGGTGCGCTAAGAGGAGGGTGCGCTAAGTAACAGATGCGCTAAGCCGAGGGTGCACTAAGCAGATGGTGCACTAAGATGAGGGTGTTCTAGGCAAATGGTATGCTAAGTTGAGGGTTTACTAAGTTGTGCTAAGCGGATGGTGCACTAAACCGAGGATGCGCTAAGCAGATGGTGCACTAAGCCTAGGGTACACTTAGCAGATAGTTTGATAAGCAGAGGGTACGCTAGTTGAGGGTGCACTAAGCTGATGGTGTGCAAGTAATGGAGTTCTTCATATAAGTATGTGCTGTACTATTAATAATAATGCTTTACTTCAGGTATAACAAAGCACTAATAGCGCTCCCGACTGATAAAAGTATAGGGTGCACTAAGAAAGTTTCAGCCACGTTAAAACGTGCAATACCAGACTGAGCATTATTATTAGAGAAAGACCGTGTACAATATTACACACCCTGTCGTACTGATTGTCAGCTCTTTGAAGGGAGTGCAGTTTTGAGTTTAATTTCCCTTTAAGTCTTTGGCATCTACAAAACGTACTGTCACCTCACTTCTATCATCTCAAATTACAAGCGAAACTTGCTAAGCTACTAGAAGAGATTATATATACAAAAATAATATGTCACAGCCGGATATAATGACTAGTACCACCCTCCAGCCTTGATACTTTGCTCTCCTAGATCACGGCAATAGATTGTATTCAAGCAGTCACGAGGAAGGCAGAGTTGCTGAATGCTTATCCCTTACAAATGTGGTCTTAAATGATATTAATCAGTGGACCCAGCGCAAGTGTATATCCCTATTGCTCCCTTCAATGGGTTTCCTAGTAAACCTTGTAATAGTCAGTTGTATAAGTAGATGAAGCAAGCGCCAAGAAGGCTACGGTGGATGTATAAAAAATCACAGTTTTATTGTACACAGTGTAAAACACAAATCAAGCTAAAATTCATGGATCCATAATTTACAAGATAAAAACAATATGTAAACAGTAAGTGTAAAAGCAGCCAATGAAAAAGACAACAATAATCTTCACATAGAAATGAAAATAAATAGCAAATGCATATATGGTTGAAAAAAATGTCCCACTAAAAAAATATATTTTTAGTGGGACATTTTTTTCAACCATATATGCATTTGCTATTTATTTTCATTTCTATGTGAAGATTATTGTTGTCTTTTTCATTGGCTGCTTTTACACTTACTGTTTACATATTGTTTTTAAACCTTCAAGCGCTCCTTAAAGATTCTACTATTCAGGGATGCATATAATATACACTAACATTCTCCTATCTTATTTCCTCTCCTCCTTTTAGTTATCCCCTTGAACCCCCTTAGAAGCCTATGAACCTAGCTGCTTTGTAGATCACCTTCATAAGAGAGGATTTACAACAGTGAAACTCTTGGCAAGGCACTCTATCCCTTTGTCTCCCATAATTGTCACCTTGCATATAGACCCATGTCTTTAGCGCTGCAGAATCTGTTGGCGCTCTACAAATAACTGATAATAAAAATCCTTGAATTCTGTTTCTAGCCAGAAAAGTATCTGAGACAAATTTATCAAAGGTATTGGTTTTCTCTACCTCTTTGTGTAATGAGGTCCACAAAAATGTTGCTGGAGATTCAATCCGCTTTCTTTCAGATTTAAATTGTGACCTCTTGTCACAAACAACAGCCTTGGAATAAACAATGCTTCCAACAACTATATATGGGCCTTGAATACATCTATAGAAAGTAAGCATATCAACTCCCAAGCACCCTTTTTCTAGAGAAAACAGACCCAGTTTGGCAAACCTCATCTTATTTTCTAAATTCTCCATCTTATTAGTTTTGTGACCCTTCTCTGAACTTTTTCATATTGTGTCTTTATTTGAAATTGGTCCTCAGAACTGTACTCTATACTTGAAGGGACATGAAACCCACATTTTTTCTTTCATGATTTAGAAAGAGCATGCAATTTTAAACAACTTTCTAATTTACATCTATTATCTAATTTGCTTCATTCTCTTGATATTCTTTGCTGAAAAGCATAACTAGATATGCTCAGTAGCTGCTGATTGGTAGATGCCCATAGAGGGCTTGTGTGATTGGCTCACACATGTGCATTGCTATTTCTTCAACAAAGGATATCTACAGAATGAAGCAAATTAGATAATAGAAGTAAATTGGAATGTTATTTAAAATTGTATTTTCTACCTGAATCACGAAATAATTTTTTTGGGTTTAGTGTCCTTTTAAGGTGAAGTCTTACCAGGGATTTACATAGTGACAGAATTCTGCTTTCCTCCCTTGAATCAATGCCTCTTTTAATACATGCTAGTATGGTATTAGCCTTAGAAGCCACTGCCCTGCATTGTGCACTCAATCTTAGCTAATTTATAAATACACCCAAATCCCTTCCCCTTCTGCTTTGCTGAGTCTACATCCATTTAAATAATGCTTATACTTTCTATTTGTGATTTTTTTTATTGCACATTTATTATTATTTTAGAAGCACTATGAGCTAGATTTGTACCATATTTCAGCAGTTTTATCCATGTAAGATGTTGCTTTCTAGAGGGCCACATTACTTTAGGAAGCAGCTCACAACTAACCAGGATCTTGATGTTTAGCATCTTTAAATAGTGAATCCCATGAGGATTGCAGACCGTAAGATCCTTGTAACAAATCTGCCTTGCTGAAAAATGAATTCATCTACCAGGCTCACATGGAAGTATAATTAGACTGTATTTATGCAGCCAAAATTCAGGGACAGCCCTTATTTATGTCACTAAATCTTAAAGGTTTACTAAACCCAAATTTTTATTTTATGATTCGGATAAAGCATGCAATTTAAAGCAACTTTCTAATTTACTCCTATTATCAAATTTTCTTTGTTCTCTTGGTGTCTTTATATCAAAAGCAGGAATGAAAGCTTAGGAGCAGGCCTATTTTAGGTTCAGCACCTGGGTATAGCTTACTGATTGGTGGTTAAATGTAGCCACCAATCAGCAAGCTCTATCCAGAGTGCTGAACAAAATATGGGCCGTCTCATAAGCTTTTATTCCTTCAAATAAAGATACCAAGAGAACAAAGAAAAATCGATAATTGGAGTAAATTAGAAAGTTGCTTTAAATTACATGCTTTATCCGAATCATAAAAGAAAAATTTGGCTATAGTATCCCTTTAATTGCAATGTCGATGACCTTTAAATTCTGATTTTATATGAGAGGATCTTCAGTATCTATTAATCTTTTATCCCAGAGACAGCAAGAGACCCATAACCTAGAACAATTCTAATTTCACTCACTTGAGTGATTCATTAATCTGCCTCTTTTGCACAGATGTTGCTTTTAAACCATTGTTTGGAATCTGCTGATTCTTTTAAATTCTCAGCCAAACCTGCAGATTCCAGCTATGTTCAGGCATGCTGATAATTAATTGTTCTGAAATCTAATCACCAAAGACATCTATTTCCAGATGGGTTATTCCTATTGTCCCTACTATATTAAAGATATAAAATCAAATTATTTTAAGAAAATACAAAATATACAACTGCAAAAAAATATTATTCCAGCTTAGGAAAGGATTGTGTAAAACACAGAGAGGTTTAATGTAACCAATAATATATTAGATGGTGTAAAAAAGGTAGAGGTTTAATTCAGTTTAAATGAGTTCCTGTATATATATATAGACTTATTGAACTTATTTGGTAATTTTGTGTCACTATATGTGATATTCTCAAAAAAAGTCCCCAAATTCTATTCAAGCAAAATTAGGATTGAATAGCCAGTTACTCTTATTAGAAATTACATATACTACTTAGGCAGAATGGTATATTTGGCAGAGTAAGCATCTAATTTCAGGCCAGGAAAGGAAGAAGGTGGCACACATTGGAGAGAGTTGGCACAAGGATGAAATAGCTTGGCACACATATAGGAACATTAAACAAAATAGAAATAATGGCACAAAGGTAAAATAGCATGACATAAAGTGCAGAAAACATAATTATTGGAGTTGTGATGGCACTATGGGAGGGGCATGACAAAAATGGTAGATAGGGTGGGACAGAAGAGAGATAATAAGGTACTAATAGTAGAGAGTATGGTACAGAGTGCAAAAAACATGCCACAAGGGGAACAGAGGGTGCCAAAAAGGGTGTAAAGGGGATGTACAATGGAGAGAGAGAATGGTACAAGTTTAGAGAGAATTTGGCACAAAAGGAAGGAAATATGGCATAAAAGGAGAGGGGATGACAATAAAAGAAATATAAGATGATAGATTGAAAGAGAGGATTAGATACAAGGGCAAGAGAGGGTAATATGAAAAGAGAGGGCAAGGTACAAAGAGAGGTTAACAAAGGGCAGATAGGATGGTAGAAAAGAAAAAATGTTGGCACAAAAAGGAGATAAGTTGGTTTATAGTTGAAACAGGATGATATAAAGAAAGAGTTGATACAGTTGATACAAAGGGGGGTAGTTATCAAGCCGTCTACTTTTCTGGCTTCGCCGGCCCAATACGCCCGCCTAAGCTTGTCTACCTTCGCCGCCGCGGACCTGAAAAAATACGCCTAAGTTATCAAATAAAGCTGTCAAAAAGCCGCGGGGCGATGAGCAGCGGACTGTGACAGTTATCACTCATCCGATCTCGCTGCCCTTCGGCTTTTTCCCAGCTTTATTGCTAGCCTGTCACTAAGCACTCACACTAAACTACACTGCTCTACCCCCTATACCGGCGCCCCCGGAGCCTCCCGCAACTCAATAAAGTTACTAACCCCTAAACCGCCGCTCCTAGACCCCGCCGCAACTCTTATAAATGTATTAACCCCTAAACCGCCGCTCCTAGACCCGGCCGCAAGTCTTATAAATGTATTAACCCCTAAACCGCCGCTCCCGGACACCGCTGCCACCTACAGTATACCTAGTAACCCCTATCCTGCCCCCCACTACGCCGCCGCCACTGTAATAAAATAATTAAACCCCAAAACCTAAGTCTAACCCTAACCCTAACGCCCCCCTAACTTAAATATTAATTAAATAAATCTAAATAAATTAACTCTTATTAACTAAATGAATCCTATTTAAAACTAAATACTTACCTTTAAAATAAACCCTAATATAGCTACAATATAAATAATAATTATATTCTAGCTATCTTAGGATTTATTTTTATTTTACAGGTACCTTTCAATTTATTTTAACCAGGTACAATAGCTATTAAATAGTTATTAACTATTTAATAGCTTACCTAGCTAAAATAAAGAGAAATGTACCTGTGAAATAAATCCTAACCTAAGTTACAATTACACCTAACACTACACTATACTTTAATAAATTATTCCTATTTAAAACTAAATACTTACCTGTAAAATAAACCCTAAGATAGCTACAATATAATTAATAATTATATTATAGCTATCTTAGGATTTATATTTATTTTACAGGTATCTTTGTATTTCTTTTAGCTAGTTAGAATAGTTATTAAATAGTTAATAACTATTTAATAACTACCTAGCTAAAAGAAATACAAAATTACCTGTAAAATAAATCCTAACCTAAGTTACAATTAAACCTAATACTACACTATCATTAAATTAATTAAATAAACTACCTACAAATAACTACAATTAAATACAATTACATAAACTAACTAAAGTACAAAAAATAAAAAAAGCTACGTTACAAAAAATAAAAAAATAAGTTACAAACATGTTAAAAATATTACAACAATTTTAAGCTACTTACACCTAATCTAAGCCCCCTAATAAAATAACAAACCCCCCCAAAATAAAAAAATTCCCTACCCTATTCTAAATTAAATAAATTTCAAAGCTCTTTTACCTTACCAGCCCTTAAAAGGGCCATTTGTGGGGGCATGCCCCAAAGAAAACAGCTCTTTTGCCTGTAAAAGAAAAATACAACCCCCCCCCCAACATTAAAACCCACCACCCACATACCCCTAATCTAACCCAAACCCCCCTTACAAAAACCTAACACTAATCCCCTGAAGATCATCCTACCTTGAGTCGTCTTCACTCAGCCGAGCCACCGATGGAACTGAAGAGGACATCTGGAGCGGAAGAAGTTAATCCTCCAAGCGGCGCTGAAGAAATCTTCCATCCGATGAAGTCATCATCCAGGCGGCGCTGAAGAAAAGTCTTCGATCCGGCCGATGTCATCTTCAAAGAGGCGCTGAAGAGGTCTTCTATCCGGGCGAAGTCATCTTCCAAGCCGGGTCTTGAATCTTCCTTCCGCCGACGCGGAACCACCTTCTTCACCGACGGACTACGACGAATGACGGCTCCTTTAAGGGACGTCATCCAAGATGGCGTCCCCTCAATTCCGATTGGCTGATAGGATTCTATCAGCCAATCGGAATTAAGGTAGGAAAATCTGATTGGCTGATGGAATCAGCCAATCAGATTCAAGTTCAATCCGATTGGCTGATCCAATCAGCCAATCAGATTGAGCTCGCATTCTATTGGCTGATCGGAACAGCCAATAGAATGCGAGCTCAATCTGATTGGCTGATTCCATCAGCCAATCAGATTTTTCCTACCTTAATTCCGATTGGCTGATAGAATCCTATCAGCCAATCGGAATTGAGGGGACGCCATCTTGGATGACGTCCCTTAAAGGAGCCGTCATTCGTCGTAGTCCGTCGGTGAAGAAGGTGGTTCCGCGTCGGCGGAAGGAAGATTCAAGACCCGGCTTGGAAGATGACTTCGCCCGGATAGAAGACCTCTTCATCGCCTCTTTGAAGATGACATCGGCCGGATCGAAGACTTTTCTTCAGCGCCGCCTGGATGATGACTTCATCGGATGGAAGATTTCTTCAGCGCCGCTTGGAGGATTAACTTCTTCCGCTCCGGATGTCCTCTTCAGTTCCATCGGTGGCTCGGCTGAGTGAAGACGACTCAAGGTAGGATGATCTTCAGGGGATTAGTGTTAGGTTTTTGTAAGGGGGGTTTGGGTTAGATTAGGGGTATGTGGGTGGTGGGTTTTAATGTTGGGGGGGTTGTATTTTTCTTTTACAGGCAAAAGAGCTGAACTTTTTGGGGCATGCCCCCACAAATGGCCCTTTTAAGGGCTGGTATGGTAAAAGAGCTTTGAAATTTATTTAATTTAGAATAGGGTAGGGAATTTTTTTATTTTGGGGGGGTTTGTTATTTTATTAGGGGGCTTAGATTAGGTGTAAGTAGCTTAAAATTGTTGTAATATTTTTAACATGTTTGTAACTTATTTTTTTATTTTTTGTAACTTAGCTTTTTTTATTTTTTGTACTTTAGTTAGTTTATGTAAATGTATTTAATTGTAGTTATTTGTAGGTAGTTTATTTAATTAATTTAATGATAGTGTAGTATTAGGTTTAATTGTAACTTAGGTTAGGATTTATTTTACAGGTACATTTCTCTTTATTTTAGCTAGGTAAGCTATTAAATAGTTAATAACTATTTAATAGCTATTGTACCTGGTTAAAATAAATTGAAAGGTACCTGTAAAATAAAAATAAATCCTAAGATAGCTAGAATATAATTATTATTTATATTGTAGCTATATTAGGGTTTATTTTAAAGGTAAGTATTTAGTTTTAAATAGGATTCATTTAGTTAATAAGAGTTAATTTATTTAGATTTATTTAATTAATATTTAAGTTAGGGGGGCGTTAGGGTTAGGGTTAGACTTAGGTTTAGGGGTTAATAATTTTATTACAGTGGCGGCGGCGTAGTGGGGGGCAGGATAGGGGTTAATAAATTTATTATAGGTGGCGACGGTGTAGGGGGGGCAGATTAGGGGTTAATAAATTTATTATAGGTGGTGACGGTGTAGGGGGGGGCAGGATAGGGGTTAATACATTTAATATAGGTTGCGGCGGGTTCAGGGAGCGGCGGTTTAGGGGTTAATACATTTATTATAGTTGCGGTGGGCTCCGGGAGCGGCGGTTTAGGGGTTAATATGTATAGAGTAGCTTGCGGTGGGCTCCGGGAGCGGCGGTTTAGGGGGTAATAACTTTATTTAGTTGCGGCGGTGTAGGGGGGACAGATTAGTGGTGTTTAGACTTGGGGTACATGTTAGGGTGTTAGGTGTAGACAGCTCCCATAGAAATCAATGGGATGTCTGTCAGCAGCGAACTTGTACTTTCGCTATGGTCAGACTCCCATTGATTCCTATGGGATCCGCCGCCTCCAGGGGTGGCGGATTGAAAACCAGGTACGCTGGGCCGTAAAAGTGCCGAGCGTACCTGCTAGTTTTTTGATAACTAGCAAAAGTAGTGAGAATGTGCCGCACTTGTGTGCGGAACATCTGGAGTGACGTAAGAATCGATCTGTGTCGGACTGAGTCCGGCGGATCGATGCTTACGTCACAAAATTCTACTTTTGCCGGTCTCGAGCCTTTGATAACTAAGGCGAATCAGCCTCGCCACAAATACGCTGCGGAATTCCAGCGTATTTGAGGTTGTCGGCTTGATAACTAGGCCCCAAAGGGTGACAGAATATGGTGCTAAGTTGAGAAAGAATAATATAAAGAGAGAGAGGGTGGTACAAAGTTTAAGACTTGATACAAAGGGTGAGTGTGGATGCTGTAAAAGTGAGATAGGATAATATAAAGAGAGAGAGGACTGCACAAAGGGAGGGAGGTTGATACAAATAGGAGAACGGTTGAAAAAATGTGTTAAGAGAGAGAGGGTGGTATAAAGTAGAAGACTTGTGTGTGTGAATGGTGTAAAAGTGAGAAAGGATAATATAAAGGGGAGATAGGATGGTACAAAGCAAAAGAGGTTCATACAAAGGCCTAGATTTAACAGCTGGACAGACAAGGGTGGACATCTCTGCCCCTGTCCGTCCAGCATTGCGGCTAGAGAGCAGAAATACTCTGCCTGGATTTATCTTTGCACAAGCCACTGCTTGTGCAATGCCTCCCCCTTTTTGTACACAGTCAACAGTGCAAGCAGGAGCTGGCAATGAACCTGGTCAGAGAAGTCCAGGTTGATTGAGAAATTTCACTTTAGAGTTGGCATAATAGGTTAAGAATCAGATGCAGAATGAGAAACAGTGGATGACAAAATAAAATGTCACAATAAAAAGAGAGCATGGTACAATGTGTAAGGGTGGTTACTAAAATAGAATCAAGTTATAGTAGAATAACTTACATGGTCTCATAATCTCAAAAGAACATATTTCCAATATATTGCAATAACAAAACATTCTATCCCAAGTCAACAAGATCTGTAGTTGGAGCAATGACTCACTTTGCTCCATTGCAATTTTATAGCCCATTCCTTGAGGATGGTTCATATCACTACAGTAAATGCATCAAATTGCTAAGCTGACAGTCGTACCTCAAAACAGCAGTAAAACTGAACAGTTAGAATTTCTTGATTAGTTTCGGACATTTGATCTCCATAAAAACATAAAAATAATTTTGGAATTATTCGGAACAAAGCATTTTCTAAAATAACACAACTTGCATGGAAAAATGTCTTTTGTTCGTATATGCAGCAATTGAACATCTCAATTATTATTTTTTTTATGAAAATTGTGAACAAACAGCACTCCAGACTTTTACAACAAACAACCCGGGTGCTGGAAACGCTTTCAATATTCAGCAAAAAGAAGGGGGGTTCGTTGAAAAAAGGGGGTGGAGTGAAGGAAGCCATTATTTAATGGGCTGAGCGAGAAAATGTTGCAGATCAGTGATAAAAATTTCTGAAGCAGCATCTCCCTCCCGCCCACCCTTTTGTTTTGGCTGGTGTATTTCTTTTCTTTTTGTCTTGTCGCAGTTGAATGGCGGGGTGCTATTTCGCTACAAGGCAGTGGGTTATGGTCAATTGGAAGGTGTTAAGGTTATTTGTATTCCCATGGGGTGGAATGCTTGTGCAACGTCTCAAGGGACAAGGGGGTCTCTTAGAAGCAGGTTTTTTAAAGAGGGTTAACGGACTCAATCCTTAATAAGGTTGTGTCCAGAGAATTGACGGCCATAACTTGTGAAGATTTTGGAACTAGCACTGTTTGCTCATATGTTTACAGAAGTTGTTGTTGCAGTTTGTTATTTGCACTTATTTATAAGGTTTTTAAATATTTGAAAAGTTTTTTTATTTATATATTTAATAAAAGAGCTGCAGCCAGTTTTATACCAAAAATGAGTCTGGTGTTTTTTATTTAATGGTTAAGGAAGTGTTAACTTTGGGGGATTGTTGTGGGTGTTCTTCATGGGTAGAAGGCCGGAAATTGACGACCTTAAAGGGACAGTACACTGTAAAATTGTTTTTCCATAAATGTATTTTAAATGACTTGTTATACCAACTGCAGAGCATAAAATATTTGAGAAATTGCATTTTCGGGTTTATTTGTGTATCTGAAGTAGCTGGTTTTGTGCTTTGAAACCACAGCCTATTACAATGGGTTGAGCTTCAAGTAATATCAGATCTCATTATGTTATCACTTTCATGTACACAGACTTGCTTCCTTATCTTATATTTGTCTGGAACACCAAAGCTCAATACATAGAGAGAACAATGGAAAATTATCATTTTATTACTTAACTATCATGCCCCTACTGAGGGTGTAATCTCTTCTGCTGGCTGTGTTTACTTAGGCTTGTCAATAGAATATACGCCAGTATCAAAACTTTCAGTATAGGTTGGGAAACCACAAGCTAAATCAGCTATTTCAAATGCTGAAATATGAGTAAAGGAGCTACTTGCAACCAATTTAATACACTCTAGCAGGTAAAAAGGGTCATTGGGAATAATTTAAAGGGGAGAAAGTTTTTGGGTGAACTGTCCCTTTAAAGGTCAAGCATTCAATGGATTTTTAAAAATGTATAATTTAATTTTAGTTTTGGGGTTCAAGTTCATCGAGACTAGCCGATTACGAAAGTGCAGCTAACTTCGTTATTTTCTGAAACTGGAATTAATCGACTGACATGGGCATTGCTAAATATTATAAATTTGATCTTGTCACCTAAATAGTGAATTTAATTAGTTCATTTTTCGATAGAGGACTATTTTTTTTACTGTTTTTTGACAAATGCAATGAATATGGAAAAATTCATAAATTTTTACATTTGTCAAAAAAAAAAGATGTCTAGTACATTCACTGAGCTTGCAGTAGAAAAAACAAATTAGTAAATCAAAGTAGTTTTAAAACTAAAAGGGACAGATTATGAGTGGATCGCTATTTAATGCCCTGCACATGCATTAACTGCGCTAGAAGTAAGCTTTTTGCGCTCGATGAGTTGCGCTCATATTACAAGTTGAAATTAAAATGCTATCGCTTGCATGCTAACCCTACAAGTGCAAAAGCCGAACTTAGAATATTGTGTGTGTGTTCTTGTATTTCCCCATATAAGTCAATGGAGCAAAAATAACTGGGAAAAAAACCCACTCTCGTGTAAACAAGATCGCATATTCTAACCTGACAAAAAATAGTAATATTTCACATTCCAATGTTCTTCACATAGCAGAATATGTTCTATTTACTCATTAAAAAATATTTCTGCATATATCTGATTGTATTTTGGTTAGGGATGGGCGAATGTGTAAATTTCCGAATTTGAATGTTAGAAGGAATGTTATTACCAAAATTCGAATTACAAATCCGAATGTTGATATTCTTAAAAATTCAATAATCTAATGCTATTTACAGTTTTAGAATGTCACTTTCGAATTCGAATGTTTATAATTAAATCGAATGTCCACATTCGAAATTTCGAATTTAACATTTTATTTAACAAATACTATTCAGAAGTTCAATAGTTCATTTGGTAGGGAATCTAGTAAATTGATAAATAATAGATACAAATATATAATTTTGAATTTTTCTTTATAGAATATTGCATAATTCTAATATTACATTTAAAGAAAGCATTAGAAATACTATTACAAACATATAAA
Organism: Bombina bombina; assembly: GCF_027579735.1. NCBI lineage: Eukaryota > Metazoa > Chordata > Amphibia > Anura > Bombinatoridae > Bombina > Bombina bombina. The sequence continues at coordinate 248,283,403 of NC_069507.1, forward strand.
TTCAAATTTTTCTAATTCGAATATTGTATAATTCGAATATTACATTTAAATAAAGCATTATAGAAATACTATTACAAACATACAAATTCGATTTTTTTAAATTCGAATATTGCATAATTTGAATATTACATTTAAATAAAGCATTATAGAAATACTATTACAAATATATATATATTCAAATTTTTCAAATTTGAATATTGCATAATTTGAATATTACATTTAAAGAAAGCATTAGAAATACAATTACAAATATAAATTTAAATTTTTCGAAACTAATATTTTCGAATGTAATTGTAAAATTCGAAATCGAACATTCGAAAATCGAATGTTAGAATGTTATGTAAACATTTGAAATTCAATTCAAACGAACGAATGTGTTAAAATTCGCTTCATTTTTCGATGTTGCGAAACATTCGCCCATCCCTAATTTTGGTACAATCTATATTCATACATATATATATATATATATGACATATTTACAGAAAATACAATGTTAAAACCTTTATTAAATAGAAATATTGCATAAATATGCTTTTACATATTTTCATGTACTTGACTGCAAAGGGCTCCAATGCAATTATTTATATGTCTAAATATGTGTACATATGTATTTATGTGTTTATTTTTTGTATATATGTCTGTAAATACATATATACACATATAAATACATATATGCACATGTAAATACATATATACACATATAAATACATATATGCACATATAAATACATATATGCACATATAAATACATATATACACATGTAAATACATATATGCACATGTAAATACATATATGCACATGTAAATACATATATGCACATGTAAATACATTTATGCACATATAAATACATATATGCACATAAAAATACATATATACACATATAAATACATATATGCACATATAAATACATATATGCACATGTAAATACACATATACACATATAAATACATATATACACATATAAATACATATATGCACATGTAAATACATAAATATATACAAACATATATATATATATATATATATATATATATATATATATATATATATATATATATATATATATATATATATATATATATATAAAATATACATATATTCATACTGGTATACATATTTAGTAATGTATATGTATGTATCTCTATGTTAAAGCCCATTGCCTGCCTTATTTTTCTAACATCTGAGATCTCTTTTCTTTGAGCCTTTATAACTTTTTTGCAATATTTTTTATTAGATAGTGTTATTATGAGTGTAACTGTGCTTTGTGTTTTGTGCAACATTTTTGTTTTGTGAAACAGTTAAATGCATGGAGGACGCAGTAATCATTCTAGCATAAATGTACTTTTAACTCGTAATATGAGCGCGATTTAACACCCATTTAAACCCCTTATCACTCAAGCGTAACTTTTAGCCCTCCACTTGTAATCTGGCCCAATATTTTTTAAAAAGTAATTTTTGGGGCCTATTTAACAAAGGTCTGTCGGACCTGATCCGACAGTGCGGATCAGGTCCGACAGACCTCGCTGAAAGTGGAGAGCAATGCGCTCTCCATATTCAGCATTGCACCAGCAGCTCTTGTGAACTGCTGGTGCAACGCCGCCCCCTGCAGATTCACAGCCAATCGGCCACCAGCAGGGGGGTGTCAATCATCCGGAGCTTGATAAATGGGCCCCATAGACTTTACCCAAGTCAGTCTTATATCCCATAGCATAATATAGAAGCTCAAATGGTCCACATAATATATTTGGTTTCCTATTTTTAACATAAATATACTTGTCAGGGTTTAGGGTGTACTGTTGCCTTAATTAGAGATCAGCCAATCACAACCTTCTCACTCCCATAAAACACCTGATCACTAAGCACACCTTGCTTAGTATTTTGTTATTCTCCTCAGAGTAACACTGAGCCTCTCAGTTCTCTGCAAGTTTCTTAATTGAATCTTATCTCTACTTCAACTGGAGTTACTTTATTCAAGAACTTTTACTAGGAATCTCCCAGAGTATTCCAGCCTGATACAACTACCTCAATATTGATAATCTAGAGTTTGGGCAAGTATTTTCATCTATTCAAACTGTCAGTTATTTGTGGACTTACGCTTGCTGTACCATCTTATGTGCACATATGTTATTTAAACAACCTTGTGGCTCCCATTAAGAATAACCGGTTATTGAATTTCCAAACAGTTATAACTTATCTGTTCCGTTACCTTAACATTATCTTGTTTTCGGCTGCACCGGAGAATCGTGACGTCACACGCTGTCAGTCAGCCGGCTTCAGCGTGTCTCAACTCCTGCTGCACTCGCAGCGTACAGAACCCGGAAGTGATTGTCACTACCTACCGCACTCACAGTTTGCAAGGTACAATACCTCGATTGCATTATAAGTTTTTGCTGAATTTCTCCATTATGTGATTCTATCTAATTACCTTGGATAAGACTTACTTGCTGTGTATTCAATTCCTTCACATCACGCATTCAATTATTATTTCCTCCTTACTTATTCATTTGGAAAGTTTCACCTATTCCTTTAACCTCTTATATTTTACAAGCCTGTTTATTTCAAGATTTATTTTGATATTGTTCCTAATATTGCAGATTATACTATAGAGCGTATTTTATGCAGGGAATAATTATTCTTAGACTAACTGCACATATATCTATATGGGTTTACCTAGTAATAGTATTCTCATTTGATACTGTGCTACAAACTTATAACACATTCATCCATACTAAGCAGGCTTGATTCTTACATAATACTAAGCCATAAAAGAAAATGGAACCTGCTGATATTCCCCAAGTAGTCTATAACCTGAGTCAAAAGGTAGACAAAATGGGACAGGCTATCCTGGACTTACAGCTTGAAAATCAGGTTCTCAGAGAACTTATAAAAGAGGTAAAAGAACAACAAACCCCCAGTTCTGAACCACAGATAAGCTTGCCAGAATTATATAATGGGGATAGGAAAACCTACAGGCAGTTTAAAAATGCTTGCTACTTGCTCTTTAATTTAAAACCAAAAACTTACCCCACTGACAGGGTAAGGGTTTTGTCCACAATATCATTTCTAAGATCCGAACCCAGAATTTGGGCAGATCATTTGTGTGAAACAAATGATCCTTTACTAAACTCACTAACAGATTTTTTTCAAGCTATGGATGAGCTATATAGAGATACTGATATTCAACTAACGGCTGAACAGAAGATGAGGAGCTTAAAACAAGGAAAAAAGACAGTGGAAGAATATACCACTGAATTTAAGCTGTACGCATCAGATTCAGCATGGAGCTTGGTTTCTCTCAGAAACCAATTTAGATTGGGATTGTCTGATCCCGTCAAGGATGAGCTAGCTCGTATAGAGCTTCCAAGTACCTTGGATGCCTTAATGAAAGTCGCAACCCAAATCGACCGTAGGCTCAGGGAACGCAAAGCGGAACGTGGTCACTTTGATCCAACATTTAAAGCCACCACCTCCACCTATGCACATACAAAATCCCCTCCTACGGAGCATGTTACCCCCATGGAAATAGGAGTTATACGTGGACCATTAACTCCTGAAGAAAGGATAAGGAGAAGAACCAATCACCTCTGTATGTATTGTGCGAATCCCAGTCATACAGTTACGGACTGCCCAACACTACGAAAAAATAAAAAGAGTAAGTTTGTTCATATTAATAATACTCAAAGTTTAGATAAACAAATTTCTTACTGCAAACTATCTCTCCTTTTGCAGTGGGACCTTAGGAGATTGTCTACATCTGCCATCGTTGACTCTGGAGCCTTTGGCAACTTTATAGATAAATCTACTGTATTGAAAAATAAAATACCTATTGTGTTGAAGAAAACACCAGTCTCACTCAAAGTTATTGATGGCTCTGTGATTGCAAATAGTCCTATAACACACAACACAATACCTATATTAGTCATTACTGAGGATGGACACACCGAATATATAACATTCGATGTAATTCCATCACCCCATTTTCCTATAGTATTAGGTTTATACTGGCTACAGACACACAATCCTCATATTGATTGGACTACTTTAACTGTTACCTTCCAATCAAAATTTTGTGAAAACACTTGCTTTCCACATCATAAAATACTTCACACAGAATTAGAACAGATACAAATACCGGAACCATACCAGGACTTCATAGAGGTCTTTAGCAAAGTTGAGGCTGAAACTCTTCCTCCCCATCGAGTATATGATTGCCCAATTGAATTAATTCCAGGTGCAACATTACCGGTTGGTCATTTGAATCCATTGAGTCACCCAGAGTTGATACATCTAAAACAATACTTACAAGATAATCTACGGAAGGGTTTTATCAGACCCTCTTTTTCACCCACAGCAGCCGGAATGTTCTTTGTAACCAACAAAGACACATCCCTTAGGCCGATAATAGATTATCGAGAGCTTAATAAACGGACGGTAAAAAACCGTTATCCGTTACCTCTCATCCCGGAATTAATTGAAAGATTAAGTAATGCTACCATCTTTACTAAGTTGGACTTGCGCGGGGCATACAATCTCATACGTATAAGGGAAGGAGACGAATGGCTCACAGCATTCAGAACTCGGTATGGACTCTATGAGTACCTTGTGATGCCATTCGGTCTTTGTAATGCCCCCGCAACGTTCCAACACTTCATCAATGATATTTTCCGGGATTTATTAGACATATGTCTAGTAGTATACTTAGACGACATCTTAATCTACTCCAACAACTTGTCAGAACATATAAAACATGTCCGTTGGGTATTAGCTCGTTTACAAACGCATAAACTATATGCCAAATTAGAAAAGTGTTCCTTCCACAATACCACTATCTCATTCCTAGGCTACACTATATCTCCTGACGGAATCCAAATGCAAACCGAGAAGGTTGAATCAGTAAAAAATTGGCCAACTCCTAAGGACAAAAAGTCTCTCCAAAGGTTCTTAGGGTTTGCCAATTATTACAGAAAATTTATAAAGAATTTTTCTTCTATGGTGAGACCACTCACACAACTTACAGGTTCTACTCAACAATTTCATTGGAATCAAACTCATTCCAAAGTATTTGAATTCCTGAAACAAACTTTCACAGAAGCACCCATACTTAAATTCCCGAATGTTGATTTACAATATGTACTGGAAGTTGATTCCTCAGACTTCGCGATTGGTGCAGTACTTTCACAACAGAAAACATCCAAAGATCCTTTACATCCAATCTCCTATTTTTCAAAAAGTATGACATCAGCAGAGAGGAATTACGCTATAGGAGACAAAGAATTACTCGCCATCCGCAAATCGTTAGAATTCTGGAGACACCTACTAGAAGGTGCAAAAATGCCCTTCATAATTTACACGGACCACAAAAATCTCCAATACCTGCAAAATAACAAAACTCTATCAGCTAGACAGGTAAGGTGGAGTCTTTACTTCGCAAGATTCGACTTCCAAATCCTATACCGCCCTGCAAACAAAAATGGAAAAGCGGATGCACTTTCTCGACAATTATCTGAACCTATTCATAATGAAAATCCTAGATCTATAATTCCTTCTGAACGTTTCATCGGATTAACTTCAGACTTTCTTACTGATATAAAGAACTCTTCGAAAAATTCACCCACTGACACTAAGGTTCCTTTGGAACTGAAAGACGGTTTATACTACTTCAAGAACATGATCTATATTCCTAAAGATTTGAGACATCAAATCCTACAACACCACCATGATTCACCCTTAGCAGGTCATCCAGGGGAATCACGCACCATCGAACTTATAACTAGGACATACTGGTGGCCTCAGTTGAGGGAAACTGTCTCAAGTTACATAAAGAGTTGTGTTACTTGTCAAGTATGCAAAACAGAACGGAAATTACCATACGGGCTTTTAATATCCATTCCAACTTCTGACAGACCCTGGAAGCAAGTAGGAGTTGACTTTATTGTGGATCTACCTCCATCAAAAAATTATACCACTATCATGGTAGTTGTTGACAGTTTCACCAAAATGTCGCATTTTATCCCATATCATAAACTTCCTACTTCAGCAGAAACAGCTAAACTATTCATACAACATGTGATTCGGCTTCATGGAGTACCTACAGTTCTGATATCTGACAGGGGATCCCAGTTCACATCTAAGTTTTGGAAAAGTCTCTGTCAATCTCTTAACATAACTCATCAATACACAACAGCATTCCATCCACAAGCAAACGGACAGGTTGAAAGAATCAACCAATGGTTAGATGAGTACTTACGTTGTTTCTGTTCTTATCAGCAAGACAACTGGATAACATACCTACCCTTCGCTGAATTCTCTTACAATAACCTAACCAACTCATCCACAAAATTATCTCCGTTCTTTGCAAATTATGGGTACCATCCAACCATCACTTCAGTTAGTACTACTCCTTCCAATTCTCCTCTGGTTGATGAATGGAATAATGCACTCCTAGACAATTTTCGGGTTATCAAAGAGAACATTTCTAAAGCTCAGAACTCCCAAAAGCACTTTTATGATTTGCGGCACAGACAACCACCTTCATACCAAATTGGAGACCAGGTATGGTTGTCAACGAAAAACCTAAGGCTACATCTCCCGAGTAGGAAAATGACGCAAAAATTCTGCGGACCTTTCCCCATTACTAGGGTAATAAATCAGAACGCAGTTACCTTAGATTTACCATCATCTATGAGAATACATCCAACTTTCCATGTTTCCCTCCTCAAACCATACGTTCCTACCAGAAACAATACACCCCAATTACTGCCGACCAGTTCCATCCAAGACTCAGATGTCTACGAGGTGAAAGAAGTACTCGATTCAAGGTTTTCCAAGGGAATTTTGGAATATTTAATTAGGTGGAAGGGATATTCAGAGGATGATGATACCTGGGAACCCGCATCTAATCTTAATGCACCTCGACTTGTTACTCAGTTTCACAGGAGATTTCCAGATCGCCCCAGACTTCAAGCTGAGGATCAGCTTGTTTGAGGGGGGAGTCATGTCAGGGTTTAGGGTGTACTGTTGCCTTAATTAGAGATCAGCCAATCACAACCTTCTCACTCCCATAAAACACCTGATCACTAAGCACACCTTGCTTAGTATTTTGTTATTCTCCTCAGAGTAACACTGAGCCTCTCAGTTCTCTGCAAGTTTCTTAATTGAATCTTATCTCTACTTCAACTGGAGTTACTTTATTCAAGAACTTTTACTAGGAATCTCCCAGAGTATTCCAGCCTGATACAACTACCTCAATATTGATAATCTAGAGTTTGGGCAAGTATTTTCATCTATTCAAACTGTCAGTTATTTGTGGACTTACGCTTGCTGTACCATCTTATGTGCACATATGTTATTTAAACAACCTTGTGGCTCCCATTAAGAATAACCGGTTATTGAATTTCCAAACAGTTATAACTTATCTGTTCCGTTACCTTAACATTATCTTGTTTTCGGCTGCACCGGAGAATCGTGACGTCACACGCTGTCAGTCAGCCGGCTTCAGCGTGTCTCAACTCCTGCTGCACTCGCAGCGTACAGAACCCGGAAGTGATTGTCACTACCTACCGCACTCACAGTTTGCAAGGTACAATACCTCGATTGCATTATAAGTTTTTGCTGAATTTCTCCATTATGTGATTCTATCTAATTACCTTGGATAAGACTTACTTGCTGTGTATTCAATTCCTTCACATCACGCATTCAATTATTATTTCCTCCTTACTTATTCATTTGGAAAGTTTCACCTATTCATTTAACCTCTTATATTTTACAAGCCTGTTTATTTCAAGATTTATTTTGATATTGTTCCTAATATTGCAGATTATACTATAGAGCGTATTTTATGCAGGGAATAATTATTCTTAGACTAACTGCACATATATCTATATGGGTTTACCTAGTAATAGTATTCTCATTTGATACTGTGCTACAAACTTATAACACATTCATCCATACTAAGCAGGCTTGATTCTTACAATACTTTAGTAAAATTTACAGTATGTACCTACCGCCAATATGATCAATGTGCCATAAACATGGTTATGACCAAAAATATCTAAAATTCACTCTACATACCAAATGTTACTTTTTTCCCCAATGTAGATGAAGAAACAAGGATTTCCCGATTGCTCTGGAATAACATTTTGTAACTCTCCATGGTCCTGAAAAGTCAGGTTATTGTGGGACTGGGAGAACTGAAAAATCCTATGTGCCAGTTATCCACAGATCATTGAGTTTGAACACCCTTTTTAAGTATATTATGCTTTTAAGTTTATACAGAATTCTATCAGCCAATCGGAATTAAGGTAGAAAAAATCCTATTGGCTGATGCAATCAGCCAATAGGATTGAAGTTCAATCTTATTGGCTGATCCAATCATTGGATTGCATCAGCCAATAGGATTTTTTCTATCTTAATTCTGATTGGCTGATAGAATTCTATCAGCCAATCGGAATCTAAGGGACACCATCTTGGATGACATCACTTAAAGGTACCTTCATTCTGTGTTAGTCGTTGGATGAAGAGGATGCTCCGTGTCGGATGTCTTGAAGATGGACCCACTACGCGCCGGATGGATGAAGATAGAAGATGCCGTCTGGATGGAGACTTCTGCCCGTCTGGAGGACCACTTCTGCCCGGCTTGGATGAAGACTTCTGCCCATCTGGAGAACCACTTCGCTCGGCCTGGATGAAGACGTCTCCCGGTAAGTCGATCTTCAGGGGGTTAGTGTTAGGTTTTTTTAAGGGTGTATTGGGTGGGTTTTATTTTCAGGTTAGGGACTTTGGGCGGCAAAAGAGCTAACTGCCCTTTTAAGGGGAATGCCCATCCAAATGCCCTTTTGAGGACAATGGGGAGCTTAGTTTTTTTTAGTTAGGGTTTAATTTGGTGGGTTGGTTGTGTGGGGGGTGGGTTTTACTGTTAGGGGGATTGTTGTATTTTTTTTCCAGGTAAAAGAGCTGATTACTTCTGGGCAATGCCCCGCAAAAGGCCCTTTTAAGGGCTATTGGTAGTTTAGTTTAGGCTAGAGTTTTTTTTTAATTTTGGGGGGCTTTTTTAATAGGGCTATTAGATTAGGTGTAATTAGTTTAAATTTCTGTAATATGTTTATTATTTTCTGTAATTTAGTGTTTTATTTTGTACTTTAGCTAATTTAATTTATTTAATTGTTTTTCATTTATGTAATTTATTTAATTATAGTGTAGTGTTAGGTGTTATTGTAACTTAGGTTAGGTTTTATTTTACAGGCACTTTTGTATTTATTTTAGCTAGGTAGTTATTAAATAATTAATAACTATTTAATAACTATTCTACCTAGTTAAAATAAATACAAACTTGCCTGTAAAATAAAAATAAAACCTAAGCTAGCTACAATGTAACTATTAGTTATATTGTAGCTAGCCTAGGGTTTATTTTATAGGTAAGTATTTAGTTTTAAATAGGAATAATGTAGTTAATGATAGGAATATTTATTTAGATTTATTTAAATTATATTTATGTTAGGGGGTGTTAGGTTTAGGGTTAGACTTAGGTTTAGGGGTTAATAACTTTAATATAGTGGCAGTGATGTTGGGGGCGGCAGATTAGGGGTTAATAAATGTAGGTAGGTGGCGGCGATGTTAGACCCGGCAGATTAGGGATTAATAATATGTAACTAATGTTTGCAAGGCGGGAGTGCAGCGGTTTAGGGGTTAATATGTTTATTATAGTGGCGGTGACGTTGGGGGTGGCAGATTAGGGGTTAATAAGTGTAGGTAGGTGGTGGCGACGTTGGAGGCGGCATATTAGGGGTTAATAAATATAATGTAGGTGGCGGCGATGTTGGGGGCAGCAGATTAGGGGTTCATAACTATAATGTAGGTGGCGGCGGTGTCCGGAGCGGCAGATTAGGGGTTAATAATATAATGTAGGTGTCGGTGATGTTGGGGGCGGCAGATTAGGGGTTAATAAGTGTAAGATTAAGGGTGTTTAGACTCGGGGTTCATGTTAGGGTGTTAGGTGTAGACATAACTTTTATTTTGCCATAGGAATCAATGGGGCTGCGTTAAGGAGTTTTACGTTGCTTTTTGGCAGGTGTTAGACTTTTTTTCAGCTGGCTCTCCCCGTTGATTCCTATGGGGAAATCGTGCACGAGCACGTTACACCAGCTCACCGCTGACTTAAGCAGCGCTGGTATTGGAGTGCGGTAATGAGCAAAATTTTTCTCAACGCTCACTTCTTGTCTTTTAACGATGGGTTTCTGAAAACTCGTAATACCAGCGCTGTAGGTAAGTGAGCGGTGAGGGAAAACTGCTCGTTAGCACCGCACAGCCTCTAATGCAAAACCCGTAATCTAGGTGACAGTTAATTAGGGATAGTTAACACCAAAAATATTATTGTTTAAAGTCAAAGCTAATCCCTTTATTTACCATTCCCCAGTTTTGCATAACCAACACTGTTATAGAAATATACTTTGTACCTCTGTAATTACCTTGTATCTAAGCTTCTGCTGACTGCCTACTTATCTCATATATTTTTACAGAATTGCATTTCAGGCAATTGGTGCTGACTCTTAAATAACTTCACGTGCGTGAGCACAGTATTATCTATATAAAACACACAAACTAACGCCCTCTAGCTGTGAAAAACTGTAAAATGCATTCAGTTAAGAGGCGAACTTCAAGGGCTTAGAAATTAGCATATGAGCCTACCTAGCTTTCATCTAAGAATAACACGAGAATAAAGCACATTTGATGATAAAAGTAAATCAGAAAGTTGTTTAAAATTGCATGCCCTATGTGAATCATTAAAGTTTAATTTGGACTTTACTGTCCCTTTAAGATTTATTGAATGTGTCTTATTTTTAATTTTTTTCAAGCAACAGACCATATTAAAAAAAGAAAAAAATGAAAAAGGTATCCTTTGGTGCCCTTTTAAGAGTAAAAATATCTTATTTTAAGTTGTAATGTTGCTTAGTTTTTGCATTTGGGACCCTGATGGGTGGATAGGAGATGCAGTGAGAGAAATGGCTGCTCTGATGGTTGACTATATTTGGTTAATTATTCTGAGCATAGAATTGTGCGTGTTTTTATTTTTCTCAGACTGTTCATTCAAAGAGATGTTATTTTTATTACAATCGCTAAGTGTCTATTTGTTTTGCTAAACTAGTTTACTCTACTAAGTGATTGCAAGACGTGATTACAAAACAATGTTTTATTATGTGCCATGTGAGGACAAGCAACGCCTGATTGGGAGTAATTTAAACTTCATGTGGTCGGAAAATACAACAAAGCATTGAATGTATCAGACCTGGAGTGCTCTGAATAGCGCACAACTCCTTAAGCTCCTTAACTCTGTAGGTTCCGGATTACTTACATAGGAGCTCAAATATGTTCTATTTATTTTTAAACATTATTATTTTATATGGTTCAGTATTTACTAACCCACTTGTTATGTAGCCGCATTCATATGTGTTTTTACAAAATGTAAACAGGTATTGAGGCATAGTAAAGAAAGGTCTTGCGGACCTGATCTGACAGTGCGGACCAGGTCCGCAAGACCTCGCTGAATGCGGAGAGCAATACGCTCTCCGTATTCAGCATTGCACTAGCAGCTGCTGGTGCAATGCCGCCCCCTGCTGACTCGCGACCAATCGGCCGCCAGCAGGGGGTGTCAATCAACCCGATTGTACTTGATCGGGTTGAATTGTTGACATTCCTGTCCGCCTGCTCAGAGCAGGCGGACAGGGTTATGGAGCAGCAGTCTTTGTGACCGCTGCTTCATAACTGCTGTTTCTGGCGAGTCTAAAGATAGGCCCCTATGGCTGTACTTGCTGCTATAATGTATTTAATATACAGATAAAACTTGATTGGCTGGATGCATTTTTTGCCTATAGGTTACATGTGCTGCAAGATCAAGTTTACTGTACTTTAGAACATTGTGTTTTTTTCATTAAGAACTATATACTATTAAATATGTTTGATTTAGTGAGAAGTAACATCCATTGAATAAATATTTTAGACTTTCCTTTGCCTTTTAAATATGATGGTTACTGTATTCATGAAGCTTTGGAAAGTATAATAAACTGCTTACTAATGGTGCCTCTCACCCAACATGAAGTGATTTTAAAAACTGCATTGATACACAATTCACATGTACCTCATGTAGACAATACACATGTACCTGATGTAGACAATACACATGTACCTGATGTAGACAATACACATGTACCTGATGTAGACAATACACATGTACCTCATGTAGACAATACACATGTACCTCATGTAGACAATACACATGTACCTGATGTAGACAATACACATGTACCTGATGTAGACAATACACATGTACCTCATGTAGACAATACACATATACCTGATGTAGACAATACACATGTACCTGATGTAGACAATACACATGTACCTGATGTAGACAATACACATTTACCTGATGTAGACAATACACATGTACCTGATGTAGACAATACACATGTACCTGATGTAGACAATACACATGTACCTCATGTAGACAATACACATATACCTGATGTAGACAATACACATGTACCTGATGTAGACAATACACATGTACCTGATGTAGACAATACACATGTACCTCATGTAGACAATACACATGTACCTCATGTAGACAATACACATGTACCTGATGTAGACAATACACATGTACCTGATGTAGACAATACACATGTACCTGATGTAGACAATACACATGTACCTGATGTAGACAATACACATGTACCTGATGTAGACAATACACATGTACCTGATGTAGACAATACACATGTACCTGATGTAGACAATACACATGTACCTGTTGTAGACAATACACATGTACCTGATGTAGACAATACACATGTACCTGATGTAGACAATACACATGTACCTGTTGTAGACAATACACATGTACCTCATGTAGACAATACACATGTACCTGATGTAGACAATACACATGTACCTGATGTAGACAATACACATGTACCTGATGTAGACAATACACATGTACCTGATGTAGACAATACACATGTACCTGATGTAGACAATACACATGTACCTGTTGTAGACAATACACATGTACCTGATGTAGACAATACACATGTACCTGATGTAGACAATACACATGTACCTCATGTAGACAATACACATGTACCTGATGTAGACAATACACATGTACCTCATGTAGACAATACACATGTACCTCATGTAGACAATACACATGTACCTGATGTAGACAATACACATGTACCTGATGTAGACAATACACATGTACCTCATGTAGACAATACACATGTATCTGATGTAGATAATACACATGTACCTGATGTAGACAATACACATGTACCTGATGTAGACAATACACATGTACCTGATGTAGACAATACACATGTACCTCATGTAGACAATACACATGTACCTCATGTAGACAATACACATGTACCTCATGTAGACAATACACATGTACCTGATGTAGACAATACACATGTACCTCATGTAGACAATACACATGTACCTGATGTAGACAATACACATGTACCTGATGTAGACAATACACATGTACCTGATGTAGACAATACACATGTACCTGATGTAGACAATACACATGTACCTGATGTAGACAATACACATGTACCTGATGTAGACAATACACATGTACCTGATGTAGACAATACAAATGTACCTCATGTAGACAATACACATGTACCTCGTGTAGACAATACACATGTACCTCATGTAGACAATACACATGTACCTGATGTAGACAATACACATGTACCTCATGAAGACAATACACATGTACCTGATGTAGACAATACACATGTACCTGTTGTAGACAATACACATGTACCTGATGTAGACAATACACATGTACCTCATGTAGACAATACACATGTACCTCATGTTGACAATACACATGTACCTGATGTAGACAATACACATGTACCTGATGTAGACAATACACATGTACCTCATGTAGACAATACACATGTACCTCATGTAGACAATACATATGTACCTTATGTAGACAATACACATGTACCTCATGTAGACAATACACATGTACCTCATGTAGACAATACACATGTACCTCATGTAGACAATACACATGTACCTGATGTAGACAATACACATGTACCTGATGTAGACAATACACATGTACCTGATGTAGACAATACACATGTACCTGATGTAGACAATACACATGTACCTGATGTAGACAATACACATGTACCTCATGTAGACAATACACATGTACCTGATGTAGACAATACACATGTACCTGATGTAGACAATACACATGTACCTCATGTAGACAATACACATGTACCTGATGTAGACAATACACATGTACCTGTTGTAGACAATACACATGTACCTGATGTAGACAATACACATGTACCTGATGTAGACAATATACATGTACCTGATGTAGACAATACACATGTACCTGTTGTAGACAATACACATGTACCTGTTGTAGACAATACACATGTACCTGATGTAGACAATACACATGTACCTGATGTAGACAATACACATGTACCTGATGTAGACAATACACATGTACCTGTTGTAGACAATACACATGTACCTGATGTAGACAATACACATGTACCTGATGTAGACAATACACATGTACCTGATGTAGACAATACACATGTACCTCATGTAGACAATACACATGTACCTGATGTAGACAATACACATGTACCTGATGTAGACAATACACATGTACCTGATGTAGACAATACATATGTACCTGATGTAGACAATACACATGTACCTGATGTAGACAATACATATGAACCTCATGTAGACAATACACATGTACCTGATGCAGACTGAGCTGTGGTCACCCAAATATTTTATTACATTTCAGTTTATTCAACAACTGAGTAAAAAAAAAAGATCTTTATAATAATCCTTCTATCCCAGCAATATCTAAACATATCAAATAAGGGGAAGCATAGATAGATATATTGTTCTTACAGATCTCATCTTACGGTGAAAATGTGTCAAGAGAACATATTTTTATCACAGTAACATGTCTCAGAAACTATCTGGTGTTTGCTCCTGTTTGCCATGCACCGCCAGCCTCCGACCTCTGGCTCGTGAGTTAGTAAACAATATTTTCACAAAATCACCTTTCTGTTTTCTAAGGGAAATCGTACAATAGGGAAATCTTACAATAGATACATTGCAATCATAGGGAATTCACATTAAAGCAGACTGAAATTTGGAATAAAAATGACAATAATGTGTTGCTGACTATTTAATAGAGCTTCCGGCTGTCCTGAATTTAGTGGGGTAACGTTGTTTGGGAGCTCTGCAGCACTTTCTCTGATTTTAATCCCCTTTATATTTCCTCTTTATATATGGGGGGATATTTATCAAGCCGTCAACCGCAAATACGCCGGAATTCCGCAATGTAATTGTTGCAAGCTTGATACGACCTAGTTATCAAATCCTACAGACCGGCAAAAGTTGACATTTGTGACATAACATACGATCCGCCGGTCTCAATCTGACACAGATCAATGCTTACGTCATTACAGACTTTTTCAAAGTTATCAAATAGTTAACAGGTACGCTCGCGGTTATTCTGGCCCAGCGTACCTGGTTTTCAATCCACCACCCTGGAGGCCGCGGATGCCTTAGTAATCAATGGGAGTCTGAAAGCATTGAAAGCTTATGTTCGATGCTGCCAGATATCCCATTGATTTATATGGTTGAAAACAAGTAACGGTTACACCTAACACTCTAACATAAGCCCCGAGTCTAAACACCCCTAATCTTCCACTCCCGACATCACCGCAACCTAAATAAAAATGATGAACCCCTATTCCGCTGCTTCCCGACCCTGCCACAACCTAAATAAAAGTATTAACCCCTATCCCGCTGCTCCCGGACCCGGCTGCAAGCTAAATAAAGTTATTAACCCCTATCCCTCTGCTCCCGGACCCGCCGCCACTAAATAGGATGAGAGTTTAATCCTATTGGCTGATTGGAACAGCCAATAGGATGAGAGCTGCTCAAATTCTATTGGCTGATTGGAACAGCCAATAGGATTTTAGCAGCTCTAATCCTATTGGCTGATTGGAACCTTTCAGCCAATAGGAATGCAAGGGACGTCATCTTGGATGACGTCACTTGCATTGAAGTTCCAGTTTACGGCGGCGACCATATTGAAGAGGAACTCCGAGCTGGATATCTTCAGGATGGACCCGCTTTGCGCAGAATGGATGAAGATAGAAGATGCCATCTGGATGAAGACCTCTTGCCGTCTGGATGAGGACTTCACCGGCTTGATGAAGATGGAAGAGGCTGCCCGGATGAAGACTTCTTGCCGCCTGGATGATGACTTTGCCGGCTGGATGGATCCTTCAAGCGGGACTTCAATAACTGTAAGTGGATCGTCTGGGGTTAGTGTTAGCTTTTTTTTGGGTGTGTTTTATTTTTAGAGTGGGGTTTCGGCAATAAAAGAGCTGAATGCCCTTTTAAGGGCAATGCCCATACAAATGCCCTTTTCAGGGCAATGGGGAGCTTAGGTTATTTTAGATAGGGTTTTTATTTGTGGGGGTTGGGTGGTGGGTTTTACTGTTGGGGGGTGTTTGTACTTTTTTTTTACAGGTAAAAGAGCTGATTTCTTTGGGGCAATGCCCTACAAAAGCCCCTTTTAAGGGCCATTGGTAGTTTATTGTAGGCTAGGGATTTTTTTAATTTTTTTTGGGGGGTGGGCTTTTTTATTTTGATAGGGCTATTAGATTAGGTGTAATTCTTTTTTATTTTTGATAAAACATTTTTTTTTTCGTAATTTAGTGTTTTTTATTTTTTTGTAACTTAGCGTTTATTTTTTTTATAATTTAGTAATTTTTATTAAGGTTAAATAGTATATTTAAATAATTTGAGTAGTTTGAGGGGTTAATTGGTAGTTTAATTTAATTGTAGTATAATAGTTAAGGTAGGTTAATTAATAGTTTAAAATTAGTTTATTTTAATTTAAGTTTGTTAGGTTTAGGGGTTAATAGCTTAATTTAGTTTATGGCGATGTGAGGGGCTGGCGGTTTAGGGGTTAATAGGTTTAGTTTGTGGTAGTGATGTGGGAGGCCAGAGGTTTAGGGGTTAAAATGTTTATTTAGTGGCGGCGGGATAGTGTTTAATAACTCTATTTAGGCTGCGGCCGGGTCCGGGAGTGGCGGGATAGAGGTTAATAACTTTATTTAGGTTGCGGCGGGGTCCAGGAGCGGCGGGATAGGGGTTAAACATTTTAGTATAGTGGCGGCGTTTAGTGACAGGGTATAAATAAAGTTGATAAAAAGCCAAATAGACGCGAGATCGATGACTGCTAATTAACAATAGTCCGATGCTCATCGCCCCATACTTGGTGCGTGTCTTTTTGCTGGCTTTTTTTATAAATATGGAGAGCGTATTCAGGTCCACGGCCGCGATGTTAGGTGATGTTAGGCGAGCATATTGGTGCCATTGAATGCAGCATAGTTGAGGCTTTGATAAATATCCCCCTTGGTGTGTGTAAATTGTAATTTCTAAATTGTACTCAAAGACCACATAATACATGGCCAAACCACATTGCCACACCACAGACTGATTATCAGATGCCCCCGCAACAAACCTGCAATGCTCAGTCCCTGTATTGTTCAGCCAGAACCCAAGGATCCTCAGGTTCTCTCTGCAGCTCCTGACCCAAAGGGACAAATGAAAGTGTTTTTCTTCCTTAATATCACCTGGAGGGTGGGGAACATGGAGGCTGTGAAACCTATTTCCTAACTCTGAACCCTATCCCCTAGCCTTACCCCTTAACTCTTAAAGGTACAGTAAACACCTTGTAATTACAAGACATTTCTATTGTGTTGCTATAGAATAACATACCAGCCACGTCTTAACATTTTTATTGCAATTATTTTTCAATAGCCAAACTCCACCTACCATTTGCCTTATTTGGAGGAGCTAATCGGGGCTTTAGTCTGCACGCAACAAGGCTACCCCCGACTATAATATTAGTTTTAGAGTGCAGTGTTTTGTAGAAGTTATTTGATAAAGCCAATTAGGGACAGTTATGTAGCAGAGTAAACCTTGAGATGTCAGTAGGTGCATTAGATATTCTGAGAATTATAATTTACTCAATTTTTAGATCTAAAGTACATAAAACATTGGCAAAATAAATCCTGAAAATATATTGCAAAGTTGTTTCATTATTTGTAACTAAAGATTTTATATAAAAAGCTCAAGGTGTTTACTGTCCCTTTAAACTTTAGCGCTTATGGCCTGATAAAGCAAATCAACACTGTTGAAGCAAATGTTATGGGTTGTGACATCACCACAATGATTATGTCAGATACAAAATAGCCGTCATGTTAAAATCACCACTATTACTTTATTGTTGTTCTAATCCATCTGTCCCTTTAAAGTAAACACCATAAATATGATGTCATTCATATAAAGAATATCGAGACTTAGTAAATGTTCTCTGACTCTAGTAACAAATCTGCTGTCCCTGGCTCTACTGACCTTGAACAAGATATTTATCTTCCTTTGTCTTAGAATGAGAAATTAAATAATACATTTTATACAGCAGATAATTGCACTCTTCTACATATGGAAATGATTATTAGACACATTATCATTTTGGTAAAATACTGCTAGTCAGCTGATTAGAGTGAAATATATTGAGACAAAGGAGGGATAATGCAGGCTACAGGGTTACCTCAATTTTATAAAGCACAAATCTTATTAATAAATTAGTTTTATCTGCCGTACATTCCGTCAAGTGATCTTTGACATTTTCTGTACATTTTTTTGTTACCGATAGTAATATTGATAAACCCATGGTTAGACTGCTTGTAATCTGTGCTAGCACTCTCCATTTTCCATTCCATTTTACCCTTGTGAGTTCCCCTGAGGAGTGACCCATAATAGTAGCCAACAAAAAGGTTATCAGGATATTTTATTCTGCTGTACAACGGAACAAGCAGCACTTACAGGCACTCTTAAAAATACATACAAGGGTGAGGGTGCAGTTTACAGGAGCTAAAATATATCATTACCCGGAAATTTCACATTTTGTTATGGTTTTGTAAACTGTAAGGTTTATTCTGAGCTAAAAGTCTCCTATTATTAGTAACAAATACATGAAGTAACTCGCCAGACAGAATGCAATTTTGTCTATTACTAAAATATGAGACCTTTGAAAATACAGGCCTATGTGATTTACTCTAGTGGCTCACAGATCAGTGTATTAATCTTATTGAAAAATCCCATGTTCAGTTGTCCAGTTGTGTATTGTTTATTGAGGTCTAACGTTCCAACTGGCCAATAACTACTGGCATACAAACAGTTCAGTCCAGCACTCAACGGACAGTTGCAATTCACTCAGGAAATTCACTCCAGTCTCCAACAATATTCTCAATAATTCCAAAGCGAGTGACAGCAAATTATAAATTTATTAGGTAACTTTACACAGTGACAAGTAGCAGCGATGTTTCGGGATTAACTCCCTTAATCAACTAACTGATTAAGGGAGTTAATCCTGAAACGTCGCTGCTATTTGTCACTGTGTAAAGTTACCTAATAAATGTATCATTTGCTGTCACTCGCTTTGCAATAACTACTGGCAACCTGTCACTATGCCAACCAATGCTTTTATTCCTTCCTTGACCTAAGATAAATTGCTATCACGAAACACTAGAAATAGAAAATTGTGAATGATCAAGCATTATTAATCCTACACATTGAATGACTGTTAAAGACCTGTTAAAGACCTGTCCACTACAATTAAACAATTTTTTAAAACTCAATATCTCAATAACGCTAACCATAACCACTTGGTACACTGTTCACCAGAGCATCAATCTGTACTAGATGACCCCCCCCCCCCACCTTGAAATAGCAGACTGAACAACTACATATTGCAAAACTCTAAATCCTAATCAATCCACATGGCACACGACCCTCAAAAATGCCCCTAATAATAAAAATATAATCTATATATTAATGTTTTACTCAATATTGATTGATTCAGTGATTAATTATATCTACTAATCAGAACTGTAAATGGATGTCCCCTTACTTTTGATTGATTAAACAGCATTAAAGGGATACTAAACCCACTTTTTTTATTTCATGATTCGGATAGAGCATGCAATTTTAAGCAAATATCTAATTTACTCCTATTAGGTACCACTTGCGGATTTGTGGTTAAATTTAGCCACCAATCAGCAAGCGCTTTCCAGGCTCTTGAACCAAAAATAGGCCGGCTCCTAAGTTTTCATTTCTGCTTTTTCAAATAAAGATACCAAGAGAACGAAGAAATAATTATAATAGGAGTAAATTAGAAAGTTGTTTAAAATTGCATTATCTGGGGTAGATTTATCATGCTGCGTATGCAGCTGTTTACGAGCGATCTGGATGATTGACACCCCCTGCTAGCTGGCCGCAAATGTGCAGGGTGTGAAATGCTTGTGCAATGTTAAACCAGAAATGCTTGTGCAATGTTAAATCATCGGTTAGCGATGTCGGGTGGACATGATCCGCATCTGATATTTAATAAATATACCCCTCTATCCGAATCATGAAAGAAACAAATGTGGGTTTAGTATCCCTTTAACCATGTGTTAGTTGGTAACTTCTTCTGTTTTGGTTTCTAGTGAAGTTGTTTTTCAGTCTAAGAAAACTTCCATTCTAAGGGGCCGATTTATCATCAGTCTGTCCAACATGATCTGCTCAGCGGATCATGTCCCACAAACATCGATGAATGCCGACAGTATACGCTGTCGGCATTTATCATTGCACAAGCAGTTCTTGTGAACTGCTTATGCAATGCCACCCCCTGCAGATTCGCGGCCAATCGTCAGCTAGCAGGGGGTGTCAATCAGCCCGATTGTATGTGATCTGGAGGATTGATGTCCGCAGCCTCAGAGCAGGCAGACCAGTTATGGAGCAACAGTCTTTAGACCACTGCTTCATAACTGCTGTTTCCGGCGAGCCTGAAGGCTCGCGTGGAAACAAGGACCTCAAGCTCCATTCGGAGCTTGATAATTCGGCCCCAAAAGTGTCCATACTGGAGAGCAAATAAAACGTACCTGGTTTTGTTCCATAATCAGTGTGACAGTCTGGTAAAAGTGTTTTGCTGAAGAAAATATATTTTTAGATGTTGTGCTTCGAATAAAGGGGAGTTAGAAAAACTGTTTGAGATGAAGAAGAAAGAAAACAGATAGTCTGACAGGAGGCTTCAGATGAATTTCCTGAAATCCTTCTGTAAGTGCATTGTGATTGCCTGTAAGTATTGGGATAGCAGCAGTTTTTGTAAACATGTTTGTAACACTGTTATACAGTCTACCTCAGTATGCTCTCATGAGAAGGAGCTAAGATTCAACAAAGGAGATAACAGCAGTCATTTTGAACTGGTTTAATTGTATTCTCTAAATGAATCAAAAGTCACATTTTGACTTAGAGGCCCCCTTAAAAAGGTCTTCAGTACAGATGTTTAAAATTGCTCAGCACGAAAAGGGTTAATGTTATATTTTACCGGTGATGGTTATATTCCAGTTGTAACAAATACATGATTATGGCCTGACTTGAGGTTCCTTTAGCACTAAAGCCAATCTAGAAAGAATTTTAAGAACATTTATATGTTTCTTCTATCAGTCATCTCTATTGTTTCAGACACAGGTAAAACCTTTTGTATTCTTCAAGAACTCTGGCTGATTTATTCTTAGAAAAAAAAAAATGAAATGATCTTAAACCATATTTTCCCTGAGATTTTGTGCTGACTGCAGACATGTTTATGTGAGCGCCTCTCTGAGAGAATAAAAAGGAACCCTATGAATATTTGATCAAATTGCCTATTCCCAACATACGTCTTTAGCGTTCTCCTCATTCCTTTCATTGCCTGTAAAGCGTTTGGATTCCCACTCAGTATATTCGAGAGCAATATTAGCTAATAGAGAAGCAGAAAATAGAGGTTTTATTGTGCTTTTTGTCGGTAAATACCTAGATCTGGAATTATACCAATAAAACAGAAATAAAAACTACTGCACAAGTATTACTGGGATCCCCACTTATGCATCAATTCATTTCATCTTAAACATTCCCCTTAAATAAAATATATTTAAAAGCAAAGCTTTGAAATGAAATATTAATCACAGCAAACTACACAGGATTGCTGAATATTATTGCAGTTTATACCAGAAAGCATTAAAAAACTTGTGTTTCTTGTAATGATAAAGGTATAGAGATGAGATTGGTAGCTAAATGTAGCCAATGGTGGCTCCTAAGCTTACATTCCTGCCTTTTCCAAATAAAGATAGCAAGAGAATAAAGAAAAAAGAATAAAAGGAGTAAATTAGAACGTTGCTTAAAATTGCTGCTCTATCTGAATCACGAAAGAAATTTGGGTTTAGTGTCCCTTTAATAATCAGGGAATAAATGTTTAACATTTTTATGGTTTCCAGGTACTTAAAGGGATACAACATTAATAGAATTACTCTCATTCGTATGTAAAAGCAGCATCTTCACATTTTTTTGCATTAAAAAATGTAGTGTAAAAGTTTTTTTAAAATTGAAACTAATACATTTTTTCCCTACTAATTATAGTCACTAATTGCTCATGTTCATTGGTTGATACCCAAAAGTTTCATGATTTAGATAGAGCATACAATTTTAAACAACTTTTTAATTTTTTTTCTATTATCAATTTTTCTTCATTCTCTTAGTATCTTTTGCTGAAAAGCAGGGACGTAAGCTTAGGCGCCTGCCTATTTCTGGAGCACTTTATGGCAGCAGTTTTGCAAGATACAAATGAATAACTAGGTATCTCTTCAACACAGAATATCATAGGAAATAAGGACATTTGATAATATGGGGCATATTTATTAAAGTGCGAGTGGACAAGATACAATGTAGCGTATCATGTCCGCCGCACATCGATGCTGTCAGCATTTATCATTGCACAAGCAGTTCACCAGAATTGCTTGTGCAATACCGCCCCCTGCAGATTCGCAGGCGCTAGCAGGGGGTGTCCATTCGGAGCTTGCTAATTCGGCCCCTATAAATACAACGGAATTTTTTTTAAATGGTAAATCACAAAATCATATTTTTGGGTTTCATATCCCTTTAATGGACTGTAATAATTAGCCAATAAGTGTTAGTAGAAAGTTCACAACTGATACTGCATTTTTCCTGGTATATTAATGCTCACGTGTTTACATGCCCTATATCATGTGGATGACAACATTTTTTGTGGACAATCTTATTTGTGGACATGGGCGTCTGCAGAAATGTTTCCCGTGGGGGGCAAGACAAATAAAATAAAAAAATACCATAAGCAAAATAATATCAGTGGCAACATGTGAAGTTTGTTGTACGCATGAGCTGCACATCATTTTAAAACATAGTAGCTCATTTGAATAAAAAAAGTGACTTAAGTGAGTGCTTATGCTTAGATATAAGGCAGGGATTGAGGATTTGAAAATCTTTTGGGATGCAATATGATGAGAAATATTTTATACTTTATATACTTATACACATATGGGGCAAGATTACATATGATTTGAACAGCTAATAGGATTTCAAAAGCTCTCATCCAATTGGCTGATTTGATATTGAAGATTCAAATCAGCCAATAGGAATGCAAGTAACACCATATTTAAACACGTAACTTGCATTCAATATACAGTGTACGGCGGTGATAGTACACAGAGGATCCTCCACGCTCCATGACTCCCAGGTCGCTGGTCTTCAGTTACGTGGTCATCTCCGCTCTGCGCCGGCTTGATCCTGGATGAAGATGGAAGATGTCGCCGGCTCCAAGAAGACTTCACCGCCGCCTGGAAGAGGACCTCCCTCGGACTTCAGGAATGGTGAGTACCTATTTGGGGCTTAGAGTTAGGATTTGTTTTATTTTTGTTTTATTTTTATTTTTTAAATTAGGGATTTTGGGCACTGAAAAAGAGCTGAATGCCCTTTTAAGGGCAGTAAAAGTGCTGAATGCCCTTTAAAGGGCAATGCCCATACAAATGCCCCTTTAGGGGCAATGGATAGTTTAGGATTTTTTAGTGTTATGTTTTTAAATTTGGGGGGTTTCGTGGGTGAGGGTTTATACTGTTAGAGGCTATTGGTAGTTTAGTTTAGATTAGGGGTGTTTTTATTTTGGGGGGGCTTTTTATTTTCATAGGGATTAAGTTTAATTTTTTTATTTTTGATAATTTGGATTATTTTTTTATTTTGTTAGATTTTTTTTTTGTAATGTTAGATTAATTTAAACTTAGTTTTTTTATTTTTAAAGTAGGTTTATATTTTAATTGTAATTTAGTATTTTTTAATTTAGGTAATTGGGGTTAATTTAGGGGGTGTTAGGTTAGGGGGCTTAGTAATTTAGATAGTTTAATTGTGTTGTGGGGGTTTGGTGGTTTAGGGTTTAATAGATGTATTAGGTTAATTGTGATGTGGGTTAATGATGGTTTAGGGGTTAATAGATTTATTAGGTTAATTGTGATGTGGGTTAATGGTGGGTTAGGGTTAAGACCGCTGTGCTCATAAGTTTACATACCCTGGCAGAATTTATGATTTCTTGGCCATTGTTCAGAGAATATGAATGATAACACAAAAACTTTTCTTTCACTCATGGTTAGTGTTTGGCTGAAGCCATTTATTATCTGTCAACTGTGTTTACTCTTTTTAATAATCATAATGACAACAGACAATACCCAAATTACCCTCATCAAAAGTTTACATACCCTGGTGATTTTGGCCTGATACCATGCACACAAGTTGACACAAAGGGGTTTGAATTGCTATTAAAGGTAACCATCCTCACCTGTGATCTGTTTTCTTGTAATTAGTGTGTGTGTATAAAAGGTCAATGAGTTTCTGGACTCCTCACAGACCCTTGCATCTTTCATCCAGTGCTGCACTGACGATTCTGGATTCTGAGTCATGGGGAAAGCAAAAGAATTGTCAAAGGATCTGCTGGAAAAGGTAGTTGAACTGTATAAATCAGGAAAGGGATATACAAAGATATCCAAGGATTTGAGAATGCAAATCAGCAGTGTTCAAACTAATCAAGAAGTGTAAATGAGGCTTTCTGTTTGATAACATACTGCATTCATCTTGCCATCTTGTCGGGTTTATTTTTGGGAGGCGTGTTAGATTTTTACGGGAAATTTTACTTTTTTATTTTCTTAGGCGCTGGCAGTTTCTAAAGTGACTCCAGAAATTTGTATTTACACACATTTCTAGACATTGCTTGTTTATCCGACTTACGGCACTTTATGAACGGCCAACGGGGTTTATGTGATTCCCCGAAGTGCAAGGGGAAATTACGGGCAACGCGGGTTTCAGCAGTTATGCTGAAGCCTGTGCCCCATATGCAATCTCGCCCAGAAAGTCTAGTTAGTTAAAGCATTTGGCCAAATATTGATAACCCAGGACCATGGCAAGGTATCTTCCACCCCCTGGGTCCCTAACATACAGCCAGAGAATGTAAGCCATTAAACACACTGAGCAACAGACAAGGTTGACTGTTGACACAGAGCTTTTGTAATTTACCTAGACACATACAAAATATGGAAATGGATTGCACTCCCAAACTTGACCAGGTGCACAGCCCATGCCACTGCAATACGCACAGCTCTGGGTACTCACCAGCGCTCACAGACAGCTGTACAGCTCAGCACAACTCAGGCAATTAAAGGGACACTGAACCCAAATTTTTTATTTCATGATTCAGATAGAGCATGCAATTTTTTTATTTTTTTTTATTTTTTTTATGTTTAATATGGTTTTATTGAATAGAATAAGCATAGTACAGAATATCATACCACACATAGTCAAATGTTACAAATAGAAAAAGGGAAGAGGAGATAAAGGACAAACACAGATATATCTTTTGCAAGGGAAAGAAGAGAATGAGTCAGTCCTTTGCCCATTACCTAGGCCATTCACTTAAATGTCCAGCTGTATTCAAAATGAACTTGCCGATCATGTGGGTAATCAAACTACACTATTATGAGAAACCAACATAAGTTTTGCAAAATTCAAACTCTAAACCTGATTAACCATCATTCCAATTGTTGTAAAAGAGGGGGGTGGGGGGGGGGGGGGGGGATGGAGTCAGCCCGGGTGGGCAGATTAGGTTAGCTGATGTTCATGTTGTTTTACTATCTAGGGTGGTCTTATAGGAGCGTGTAATAGTGTTTGCCAATAAAACTGGATGTTATGAAATAGGGGCAAACATCCACTCTTAAAATAAGAGTATTCTTCCACAGATAGGAGTTCAGATGTGTTAAGTAACCACTCCTGAACAGTAGGCACACCTGTGGACTTCCACTTTCGCGCGATAAGTAATCTGGCACTATTAAGGCAGTTCTGTATAAGTTTCCATCTGATTTTACATATTTTGCCCGGGTAGTAGCTAAAAAGTGCTGTGAGAGGTGATAAATTAAACTGATCCCCTAGGACTATTCTCATGTGACTTGTAATGCCTTCCCAGAAGGGAAGCAGCTTTGGACACTGCCACCAAATGTGGGCCATCGTGCCAGGAGACCCACAACCGCTCCAACATGTCGCATTGGAGCTAGGATATATATGCTTAAGCCTAACTGGGGTAAGATACCACCGGTATAGAATTTTGTGATTCATCTCCAGTATCCTGGGAGATGATGAGGACTTGGAGGAGTGGTAGAATATGTTTTCCCACTGCTCTTTGGAAATAGGGAAGTCTAACTCAGTCTGCCAATGTAAGTCATATGACGAGGGTGGTAGTGTAAGGGACATGTCCATCAGTTTTTTAACCATCGATAGAGACCCCTTAGGAACCGTTCCTTCATAGCAGAAACGTTCGAAGTGTGTCATTTCTCTCAGGAGGTCTTGCTTGTGGGGTGAGGAGCTCAGTAAGTGTGTCAGTTGTGCGTGTTTAAGCCAATGGGAGAAGGCCCCTCCAGCAGTGTCTAAAAGTTGTGTTCTTAATTTTAGGGCCCCTCTGTCAGTCAGGCGTGTAAATGGGATTGTTTGAGTTGTGCCTATATGGCCTGGCACCTGTGGGACTATCCCTCTGCTGAATTCTGCGTTTATCGGTATTGGAGACATAGGAGAGGTGAATGATGATATTCCCTTTACTTTGGTTCTAACTGAGTCCCATGTACGAAAAATGTGGGAGTATAACAATGAGGACCTAGCATATGCAGGTCTGCATTTGTGTGATATCCAACAAAGTGGGCCTATGGTAGGTGTTCCCAACAGAAAGGAGTCAATGGAGGCCCAGGCCTTGGTGGAGGAACGGTCATGCCATTCCCACACTCTCTGTAGTGTTACTGCGCTATAATATTGAGAGATCAAGGGAACTCCCAATCCTCCCCCTCCCAGTGGTTTTACTAGGACTCTCTTATTAATCCGGGGTTTAATATTCCCACGTATGAATGAATTTATTAGAGCTTGGATTTGATTCAGGTATGTCACCGGTAAGTGGACTGGAGCAGCTTGTAGGATGTATAGAATCTGAGGGAGGGTAGTCATCTTAACCGACTGGATCCTGCCCCACCAGGAGAGGGGTCGAGCTTGCCAGGAATCAAAGTCCTTCCTAATCTTATGCAGGATAGGCAGGTAGTTGTATTTAAATATTTTGTTGATGGATGGGGCTATGTGTATTCCTAAATATTTAATTTTGTCGTGTAAGAGTCTATACTGACAATGTGTCCTAAGGGCATCAAAGTCTCCTCTTCGCATATTGAGGTTAAGAATTTCCGACTTTTGTGTGTTGATCAGGAAGTTTGAATGACTACCAAACTTATCAAATTCCTCTAGCAGGTGTGGCAGAGACCCATGCGGATGGGTTAGCAGGGTAAGGACATCGTCGGCATAAAGGGTGAGTTTGTATGTATTTGGGCCTAATTTTGTACCAGAGATGTTGGGATTGTTCCTGATGTGTGACGCAAGTATTTCGATTGAGATGGCGAATAGCAGAGGAGACAGGGGGCACCCCTGTCTCGTGCCATTTTGTATGTTAAAACTATCAGACAAAGTCCCGTTCGTGCGGACCCTTGCCGTGGGGCGAGAATATAAGCTAAATATCCTTTGGATCATGACGGGGCCGAAACCAAAGGCCTCTAGACATTGCTTCAGAAAGTTCCAGTCCAGCAGAGCATGCAATTTTAAGCAACTTTCTAATTTACTCCTATTATCAATTTTTCTTCGTTCTCTTGCTATCTTTATTTGAAAAAAAAGCTTTTTTTCAGAACTCTGGATAGCACTTTTTTATTGGTGGATGAATTTACCCACCAATCAGCAAGGACAACCCAGGTTGTTCACCAAAAATGGGCCGGCATCTAAACTTACATTCTTGCATTTCAAATAAAGATACCGAGAGAATGAAGAAAATTTGATAATAGGAGTAAATTAGAAAGTTGTTTAAAATTTCATGCTCTATCTGAATCACGAAAGAAAAAAATTTGGGTTCAGTGTCCCTTTAACCCACAACCAGTCTGGGTGCAAAGCCCATAGTGAAAATTACAAAACAAAATTATTAATGCAACACATAGAAAGTTTGGCACTCTCTTACAATTACACAGCTAGAAAAGTAAGGATTATTTTAAAAGCAAAATAGAAGAGGAAGGTTTAATCTAGATGTGTGCTTGTGGAGCGCCTCCCTTGCCCCCCCTTATCCAGATGCCCATGTTTGTGGGTCAGTAGTTTAGTACTGACAAAGTTTAATCACTTGTCCCATTATATCTTATTCAGTAGATAAAAAAAAGAATATGCCAGTACATTCTAGAAAGTAACTACAGGAAATGTCTAACGCTAACAGCATTTTATCAATCAATGTTTTTGGGTCTCAATTAGGTTTAACATAAAACTGGTATTTTACTGGAGTGGTCCATGAAATAAAGAAATAAAGCCCCCGTTATAATTAATTTTCTTCTCAGTGTCTTGAAGTTTAATTTTAACTAAAGTTTTTTTTTTTAATCAGACCTAGTAGCTTTACTTTCTGAGCTGTGCTTTATAATTATGTATGCTAATTTATACTAATTAGTGTAGCATTTTTTTTGCAAGTAAGGTGGCAACCCCAGCCTTACTGAAATATCAAAAACTAAAGCTGATTAAACAATTATTCCTCTGAAAACTAAACTATAAGATTATGCATTTTCTGAACGTATATTTACTCATAATTACTCTGAATTTGTGTTTGGTGGTGAATGGCTGAGCACTGCATCTCTTAGGCGCATCACACTATTTGTTCTTTATAACTGGGTTGTAGAACTTGTACCCAATGGGAAATGTAGTCTTACATAGATACATCTTAGGTAGAGCAGATCCCAGAGGTGATACTAGAAGATTAAAGGGATATTAAACCCCAAATGTTCCTTTTATGATCTAGATAGAACATACAACATTAAATAACTTTTACATTTAATTATCAAATGTTCTTTGTTTTTTTTGTTATCCTTTGTTGAAAAGCAGAAAAGTAAATTCAGGAGTGTGCACGTGCCTGCAGTAATATATGGGAGCAGTTTTGCTACAATGTTATACATTAGCAAGAGTACTAGATAGCAGCACTATTTACTGTCATGCAGGGCTCTAGATGTGCACGCTACCTATCCAGATATCTCTTCAACAAAGAATAAGAAAGCAAATCTGATATAGAAGTAAATTGGAAACTTTTTAAAGATGGTATTCTTTATTTGAAAGAAAACATTGGGTTTCATGTCCCTACTTACCTGAAAGGTAGCAAATGAGGAAAAATCTGTGCTATGTCTTCAACAAATCTCCTATAGTATATAGTCCTAGGTTTGCCACCTTTCTTGGAAAAAAACCCTGGATGTGCATAAATTAGCATATATTAGCATATATATATATATATATATATATATATATATATATATATAGTTATGCAGAATAAGTCAGAAACTACACCTTAAAAGACTAATTTTAAATAATAATTTATTTCCCATAATAATCTCACAAGTTTAGGAGAATTTTTACCATTACCAGGACTTTTTTTATATTTATTATTTATTAAATTACTGTATCGTTAGAAATGTTAATGTAACCCTGGCAAAAAGATTAGACTGGTCCAAAGCATTAGCAACTTTATTCTACCAAATGCAGATGGACATTACATGTTTATGAGCCATGTCAGTGAGGTTCAGGTCCATTCCTGTAGGCATGTGAGCAAGAAGCCCAAGTCTAGATTACCCAAATTACTTTTAGGGTAACAATCCAGAAAATTTGAATAATCATAAAAAAGAGAGGCACACTCAACTGAAAACTAACAAACCTGTGTAATGCTATGAATATTTAGTGGGATGGCTCTACACCCTAGAGTGTGGTCCCTTCAAATCCAGTCCCCCATTCCTTTCAGAAGGAAACACCCCCCAACAAGTGTTATCCCTAGGTTCCTCATCAAATTACAGACAACATACTATAAGGACAACTTGATACCTTGCACACTACTCGATTGGCATCCCTTTTAAGAAGCAGTGAACCGGGGCTTAATATTGGTCTGGTGCTGAGTTCCATGACCTCAGCTAGGCCGACGAGGATTTGCTGGTCCTTCGGCGGTCGGCTGCCGGCGTTTTAGTGCATCTCTGTGACACATTATTTAAACATTGATTATAATTTTAGTGACAAAGCTTCATAGTTATAATGGAGAGGTATATTAATTAGTGTGTTTTATTATAATGAGTTATTTTTTGACAGTAGGCAGTATGTGGGAGTTAGCTGGGGCCTTCCAGGAGAGTGTAGGTTAGACATTACATAAGTGTAGGTGGCATTAGGGACTTAGCTGGGCTTTCCAGGGGTGTGTAGGTTAGGCGTGACGTAGGCAGACATCCCAACTCTCCCTGAAGTTCAGGGAGTCTCCCTGATTGTAATAGCGGCTCCCTGATGCCAGCAAATGGAATGCAATCTCCCTGAAACTCCAAGTGCCATGATCCAATGTGGCCCAAATCCGGAAAAGTGTTTCTTTAAGGAATGCCTTTAGTTGCTGGGACGATATAGAACCCTCAAAGCATGCACCAGTAACCAAAAAGCCCCCACTTATATTCTAATAAAATAAAAACAAAAATACTACCTTATTTACTGCACGTAATTAAACTTTGTATTCTAAAATATTAAAGCATTCATCAAGCGTACGATCACTGGAAAATAGGTTTGTTGTATGTGGTTGTGCAATAAAGCTACTTTTTTTTTAATGTGACTTTAGTGGGAAGCTACTTTAATGATAAGTCTCTATCTTATTTAGGGTTTCAAGGTGTCCAATATATAACTGGGAAGTGGGGGGGGGGGGGCGCAGTAGCGGGTGAACCCACCTCCCTGAAATGAGTTTTTGCAGGTTGGCATGTCTGCGTAGGTGTAGGCGGTCAGGGGGAGTTAGCTGGGCTTGCTAGTGGGAGTAGCCTGCACTTTGATTCGGATACTGACACAAAATCGATATGTTTAAAGCAGTGAAGTGCAGGTTGCGAGGAGGGTAGCGGCCATGTTTGTCTCGCCATCTATCAGCTGTCAAGACTACATTACCTGAGCTAGTTAGAATAGGCAATGTAAAACGTAGGTCCTCAAAATGAAGATGAGCAGCAATGTCGACAATGTGGGTGGTGACGTCACACTCCAATCAGAAAATTGTGTAATCTAGAAAACTATGTCAATATTTGGATTTGTTTGGTTCAGCGCAAAAGCTCCTTTTAAGCAAAGGGTAGTAGACAAATGATATAACCTTTCAGCAGAGTGAAGGAATGACCAAACATTATCTAATATAAATAGGCCAGGGGTGCGTTTTCTCTATGCCAACTAGATTTGTCCCAAGGGCAAATTTTGAAAGGTTGTTTGTTTGTCTGATGCATTCCTTCTCCTATGCTCTTCAAATGTTTTCCTTAATTTTATGACAAATAAATGTTTCTTGGTTGTGTAGTGGGGGTGTAGGGCCCCTCTATGGGTACCATGTGCTATGATAGATGTAGTTGGTTTTTGAGGGGCAGTAGGTTTCTCAGTTCCTAGGGCAGCACAAATATCATATCACCACTTCATGGGGTATACTGAAGATTTATTAAATATACATTTTAGAAAGTAAAAAAGTGCAATATTATATATATTTGTTAGATTCCTTATACCACTGCTTGAACGGAAGCGAATGGTAACATCTTTCACAAAATATTCATTTGAGTAAAGCAGCTAAGTGTTTATTGGGCTTGCAGATAAAAGAAGAGTCATACTTGTGCTGAATATGAGGTAGAATTGTTACCTTCAATCACTAATTTAGAGTGATAGAAAGTGTATTATTTTCATGCTACTTAAAGGGACATACACCCCACAATTTTTCTTTTATGATTCAGACAGAACATACAATTTTAAACAACTTTCCAATTTACTTCTATTATCATGTTGTCTTTGATTTCTTGTTATCCTTTGTTGAAAATTTAAAATCATGTCTGCAACACTATATGGTAGCAGTTTTGCAACAATGCTATACATTAGCAAGAGCACTAGATGGCAGAACTATTTCCTATCATGTAGTGCTTCAGGCATGTGCACGCTACCTACCTAGGTAATCTCTTCAACAAAGAATAACATGAGAACGAGCAAATTTGATAACAGTAAATTGGAACATTTTTAAAATTGTATTCTCAATCTGAATAATTGGGCTTCATGTCCCTTTAATACGCACTCTGTGGATTATGACTACAAAACTGGGAGATTCTGGGCTTTCAGAAATATAATTAATCAAGACACATTGAAGCTTTCTGTGTGTTAGAACACAAATCCGTCCCTTTATGCATTACTGTCTGGCACTGCTGGGAATAAGAAGCGCTCGTCTAAACGATATTTTAAAAGCCCCTGCTGTGTACAAACATTTGTAAATTTTGTAATAAAACATCAGCAAACATTAAAGCCATTTTTTCTTATATGTAGGGACATTAAACTGCTGAGTACAGTAGCGGGGTCGCTACTCACCGTGATATAGCTTTTCCTCCTGTGTCTGCAGCTGTCTTTAAAGCTGTTCTCTTATTTTAACTCATTACACAATCCAGTTGGTCTTTTTACTGAGAGCCGCCATCTTGTTATACACATATTGTTCGATCATGTGACGGAAGCGGTGCACTTGTATAGATCAGTGATTTTATTTGCTTTTTGCTTGGATTTGCTCGCACAATAGAAAGCAGATGAGTTACATTTTTGCCATTTTTTACACAGTTTAAAAGTTATATAAGAAATAAAAAAAAGAGAAATAAACAGGAATGGATCCGCTGCATGACGTACAGATGCTGCTCTGTATTGTGCATGTTAAACTGAAGAAGACAACAATATCACTGCTCTATGAATGCACAGTAATTCTGTCTAAAGGTGTGAGACTTAAATTCCAACATGGCGGTGCACAGTGGGAAAGTTAGATTGGTGCATCATATCTCCCTTAAGTGCAGCCAGTTAGGGATAGCTGTACATCATACTCTACTATTTGGATGCCCATAAAGTTTGTGTCTCCTTAACAAGACTTTACCTATGTCTTTTACCCCTTTGCTGGGATTAAGAGTTGATTACAATCTATTCATTGATAAATATTGTTATGTTAGTGGCTGCCAGTTAGCTGTTTTCAGTGTTTTTACGTGACCACAATAAGCCATTTTCATTGTTTATCATAGTACTGTTATTATTGGTTTGATGGAAATTGTCCCAACACTTAACATATCCTAAACAAATTCAAAATCTCGCTACATCATGACACATTTACAGGACCAGTTATCTCTTATTTTTTCTATATTTTTTGTAATAAAATTTTATTATTCAAACAGTTTGCAAACAGAATATCTTCATATGGGCTGCAACAGCTAATAAAATCGCTCAAGCATCAATTCATTGTTTTCATATGGGAATTCAAGCCTTTGCTTTGGGGAATATACTTTAGAGTTTCCTGTCTCTAATACAGTCTCTCTAGGGCAGTGATTTTTAACCTTTTTTTTGCCGTGTCACACTTTTTTACATTAAAAAATCCTGTGGCACACCACCATCCCAAAATTTAAAAAAAATCACACATTGTAGCCTAATACAGCATATATATATACACATACACACAAACACACACATACTGTATGTATTGTGCTGTTATGCCATGCCTCCTACAAACTACCCCTGCACTGGGAGTAAAAAACAAGCAAAGTTTAAAAAATATGTCACACTGTTGTCAGTCTGCCGTGGCACACCTGAGGATCTCTCACGGCACACTAGTGTGCCACGGCACACTGGTTGAAAAACACTGCTCTAGGGGTCTGTAAGTGACTCCCATGGCCACTTGTTTTGCTGATTTCTTTAGGTTTACTGAGCTTGCTAAAACTGTGACGATGGAGAAAAAGCACACATTTTAACTAAGTTTGATCCTCTTCTTGCCATCGATGCAGTGAAACAGCTAACCTCAGACCAAAGGGAGACATTATACAAAAACTTCATTTAGATTTAATAAAGATATAAAGGTGATCATTTTATGAGAGATACTAAATTCTACAATTAACTGTTGGCTCAAATTGTTAAATTTATTGTGGTTTGAAACAGAAATGGCTTCTTAACTGATAGCCTTGTCCTTTGTCTTGTATAGACAGTTTTACCTAGACAAGTATACACTGTCGTTCTTGCGATCCTTCTTGCAATTACAATAGCTATTAAACACATGCGCCTAGATTACAAGTAGAGGTAAAAATATTAGCGCTATTCAGCACTAACTGTGCTCAAGTTAAATAAATAGAGCTCCTAGTCTTGCGCTTGTATTATAAGTTTAAAGTGAAAAGTTAGTGTACGGGCAAAGGACTTTGGTTTGCTAGCTTCTAGAAGTCCGATAGCGCTACTGCGCGAACTCCTATTCCCCATAGACTTGTATGGGATGCTCTACTAAGGACTATTCTTTTTTTCTGGCTTTCGATCACACGGTAGCCCAAAAGTATGTTAAGAAATACTTTAAATACTTCACTTAGAAGAAAATGTTATTTTATATTTAAATATATAAATGTGTGTTTATAAGTATATATGTGTATAAATATATACATACATACAGTATATATATATATATATATATATATATATATATATATATATATATATATATATATATACAGTATATACAGGTAGCCCTCAGTTTAGGTTCCAGAAGGAATGGTTGTGAATCGAAACCGTTGTAAATTGAAACCCAGTTTATAATGTAAGTCAATGGGAAGTGAGGGAGTTAGGTTCCAGGCCCCTCTCAAAATTGTCATAAGTAACACCTAATACATTATTTTTAAAGCTTTGAAATGAAGACTTTAAATGCTAAACAGCATTATAAATCTAATAAAATAATCGCACAACACAGAATATATAATTAAACTAAGTTAAATGAACAAAAACATTTGCTAAACAGCATTATAAACCTAATAAAATAATCACACAACACAGACTTCACTTGCATTTTTCTGCAAACAGTTCTTTCTATGCATTCCAATCTGGACTGAGTTATAGACAGGAAGATCTTGTTCCTTTGAAATCTGCTCGATAGCTCAGGTCTGGTTAAACTGATTAATTTTAGCTTGCTTGGCTTTGCTGCAACACAAGCGGACAGCTCCACCTACTGGCTATTTTAATCAATATACTGCTTCTCAATGCTTTTCAATAGCAGTCACATGACTGGAAAAAAAGGTTGTTATTCTGAAACGGTGTAAATTGAACCATTGTAAACCGAGGGCCACCTGTATATATATATATATATATATATATATATATATATATATATATATATATATATATACTGTGTATATATATATATAATATATATATATATATATATATACTGTGTATATATATATATATATATATATTATATATATATATACACACATAATCCATATGAGCCTTTCTCAGTCAAATTATACAGTAATTGTGTAATACTATATTTTAATACAGTATGTTTTCAATGTGCTTTATTATACTTTTATTCCCTAACACTTTATTTCCGGTCTCATGATGCACTAACATTTTTAGTACTGTTATATGCAACACATAGCTTTCATATTTGTAATATGAGTGATGTTTTGCGCAGCCGTGCTTTCTGTTGAAACAATATGGTGAGCTAAAGGGATGTCGGCTGCGCTAAACATTCTTTGGTTATTCAGTTTTTCCATGAACTTGTTATTCCAGCTGGTTGAGAAAGTTGTGAGGTAATTAGTATATTTTTAGCTTGATGCTGGATCTTGCTTGATTTCGTCATGGATAGCAAAAAACAGAGTAAAACTAGCGCTGATTGAGCTAAGGTATTAAATGAGTTTAAAAAGCAGTGTGTACAACAATAAATAACATCCTTGTAATACTTTAATTTATATTTATCACATATCAAGCAAAACTGAAATCATTTGTTAAACCGAATGGCCATAAAAAATATATAGCAATATAGCAATTTCTCAATACGTAGACGTGTCTACACGTATATGTTAACGTATATGCTACATGTAGACACGTCTACCTATTGGTATTGCTACTGCGGCTCACGTGATTGCCATCTTAAGCTTCATTCTGAAAACGGGGGGAAATCTTAGCTTTTTTAGTTAAAATGAAGAGGAAAAGTAATAGTTACTGGATACCGCATTCGACACTGTCTCCCACCTCACCCTCCGCAACCGACTACACGATGCCGGCATATGCGACAAAGCCCTAGAATGGATCACCTCCTTCCTCACCGGCAAAACCCAGAAAGTTAGACTCCCACCCTTCACCTCCAAGCCCACAGAAATCAGCTGCGGTGTACCCCAAGGCTCTTCGCTGAGCCCCACCCTATTCAACATCTACATGGCCCCTCTCTCCGCCATCGCCCGACATCATGACCTCAACACTGTCTCCTATGCCGACGACACCCAGCTAATCATCTCACTCACCAGTGTCACCACCACCGCCAAGAGAAACGTCCACGAAGGGCTGACAGCAGTCGCTACCTGGAGGAACTACAACTGCCTTAAGCTAAACGCAGACAAGGCCCGAAGTCCTCCTTCTTGGTCCCACCACATCCGCTTGGAATAACTCATGGTGGCCCACAGCCCTCAGACACTCACCGACCATGCATGAAATCTAGGCGTCACCCTGGACTCATCGCTCTCCATGGACCGGCAAATCAACGCCGTCTCTTCTGCATGCTTCCACACACTTCACCTGCTGTGAAAGATCTTCAAATGGATCCCAACCGAGACCAGGAAGACTGTCACTCACACCCTCTTCAGCAGCTGACTGTACTATGGTAACGCACTCTACGCCGGCACCACCATCAAGCTCCAAAAGAGACTACAGCGCATCCAGAACTCCTCGGCCAGACTAATCCTTGACATCCCTTGTCAATGCCACATCACCAAACACCTGCGGGACTTGCACTGGCTCCCCATCAACAAAAGAATAACCTTCAAGCTTCTCACCCACGCATTCAAGACCCTCTACAACATCGGTCCCGAATACTTGAACCACCGCGTTACCTTCTACACCCCTACCAGACAACTTCGATCGGCCAACCAAGCCCTCGCTGTCATCCCCCGCATCAGGAAAACCACAGCTGGAGGCAGATCCTTCTCTCACCTGGCAGCCAAGACTTGGAACACCCTCCTGCTGCACCTCAGAGAAGCTACCACCCTAACTAAGTTCAGAAAGGACCTCAAGACCTGGCTCTTCGACTGAAGTGCAACCCTCAGCGCCTTGAGACCCTTACGGGTGAATAGCCGCGCTTTACAAGAACCCAATAGATAGAGAGTTAATAAATATCAAAACTATTTATAAAATAATAGTAAAGAAAACTGGAAAGAATATTTAGAAGCAAAAAGGCAAAGGGATGCCTGGTGTATTTCGAAAGAAACTCAATGTGAGCTCAGGAGAAATAGTAAATGTATGTCTTATGGCAATAAAATAGGGAAATACCTGGCGAAAATGGTTAATCTCCAGAAGTCAAATAAGTCGATAACATCTATTAAAGTAAAAGATAAAATATTTAGTCAATCCCAAGACATTATTCATGAATTTCATCAATATTTTAAAAATTTGTATGGGGAGAAAGTAGTAGATCACCAAAGAAAGACATTTTTTGGGAAAACATTAGGCTCCCTCAAATAGTGAAGGAGGATCTGGAAATTCTGAATTCCCCAATCTCTGATGATGAAATTAAAAAGACCATAAAAAGGTTGAAGCTTAATAAAGCTCCATGCCCGGATGATATACCAGGAGAATTATACAAAATTATTGAAGATAAAATTACTCAAGTATTAAATAAGGTATATAATTCTTTTCTCTTAGAGGGAAAATCCCCATCTAAATACTTTAATGAATCTAGAATACTTCTGATCCCAAAACAGAGGAAATACCTGAAATTAATGGATTCTTATAGGCCCATTTCTCTTCTGAATGTGGACTATAAAATTTTAACACAAATCTTGACTAATAGACTCCAAGTTGCTATTGGTACTCTTATCCACCCAGACCAAACAGGGTTTATTAAAGGAAGGACATTAGTGAATAATATTAGGAAATTAAAAATAGTGATAAATTATTGTGAAACAGTGGGAAGGGAGGAACTTTTTTAGGAGCAGATGCGGCGGTTATATCTATAGATACTCAAAAGGCCTTTGATTCCTTGCTGTGGGACCATATGTTTACTACCATTAGAAACTTTGGAATCATAGGTAATTTTTGTTAATATTATATCATCACTATACTCACTTCCCTTAGCAGCCTTAGTTATTAATTCAACTATATCAGACAAAATTATCCTACAGCGCGGGACAAGACAGGGGTGTCCTATCTCACCTCTCCTCTTTAACTTATCTTTAGAACCCTTAGCTATATACTTCAGGGATTATCTTGAGGGAATTGATATTGGGCAGTATAAAATTCAGCAAGCTATCTATGCTGATGACCTCCATATTTTCACCCAAAACCTTCAAAAGAATTTACCTTTAATTATCAATTCCTTAGACATATTTCAAGCATTTAAAGGCTTTGGAATAAATAAAGACAAGTCTGAAATATTGTGGCTAATTAAGCATAGGAATTCACCCTCAACACCTTTTAGGGAGGAAAAGGAACACATTGCATACTTGGGGCTGAAATTCGCACGGGACTCGAAAGTGGTACAGCTTACATTTCTCACCACTGATCATGTTCCTTAAGAAAGACATAGAGAGATACCTCTGTCTCTTTCAGGTAGAATACATCTAATTAAAATGGTCTCGTTGCCCAGATTTTTAAATATATTTCAGGCCTTACCACTCTTATTATTAAAAAGAGACTCTTGTAATTAACAAATATATAAGACAATTTATTTGGAAAAATAAAAAGCCTAGAATAGCCACAAATCGCATGTTTGCGGAGAAGAAGGGTATGGGATTGGCTATACCAGATTTTTAAACTTAGAACATAGTGGTAAATGTGAAATATGTTCTAGATTGGTTTCTAGAGTTAGGGCATTTTTCCATCTATGACATAGAAGAGGCCCTTGTTGCACCACTCTCATTAAAAGCTCTTGTGCATATGCCCCCGAACATAATTCCTAAAGAAATAAAACGATTAATAGTTATAGAACAACCCATCCGGGCCTGGCGTAAGTTTTGTACAAAAATAGGTATTAACCACAGGGCCTCTCCCTTCTTGACCATTAGTGGGAACCCAGAATTTATGGAAGGATATGAGTCAGCAAGATCTGGTAAATGGTCAAGTGCGGGGGTTAAAAATATATTAATATGGAAGATAAAAGAGTTAAAACCTTTGATGAATATAAGTTAGAATTTGGGATCACAAATCATCAATTTTTTGCATATCTACAACTCTGTCACTATGCTGAGCAAATTTTGAGATTGACAGATCTTGATTGAAACAATAAACTTTTAAAACATATAATATTACTATTCCAGCTAGGGAAATTCTCTATTTCACCCACTCATAGGTCCTTATTAATTAAACAGGAACAAAGTAATATTCAATACCTTGGCGTCCATTTAACAAGCTCCGTAGTGAGCTTCTGGGCACGTGTTTCTTGCAAGCCTTCAGACTCGCCAGAAACAGCAGTTATGA
Source organism: Bombina bombina (assembly GCF_027579735.1). NCBI lineage: Eukaryota > Metazoa > Chordata > Amphibia > Anura > Bombinatoridae > Bombina > Bombina bombina. The sequence continues at coordinate 248,323,444 of NC_069507.1, forward strand.
AGCAGCGGTCACAAAGACCGCTGCTCCACATCCTGTCCGCCTGCTCTGAGCAGGCGGACAGACATCACCGGAAATCAACCCGATCAAGTACGATCGGGTTGATTGACACCTCCCTGCTGGTGGCCCATTGGCCGCAAGTCTGCAGGGGGCGGCGTCCGCCAGACTTTGTTTAATAGAGGCCCTTAAGTTAAAATGGAGTGAGTTCTTTGTAAATCAGAATGAGATGTAGTTTATGACAAGTTCTGGGCTGCCAAAGCCATGATGGGGGAATATTATAGAGAGCAGCAAGTTAAGATTTTGTATCAAATTTTTATTACCCCCAAACTTCTCTCATAAAAGTGAGCGGTACACCCTCTACCTCCAAGATCCTTAACGCATCTGAAAGTCAGTATTAACCCCTAAACCGCCGAACTCCCGCCTCGCAAACATTAGTTAAATATTATTAACCCCTAATCTGCCGGCCCTAACATCGCCGCCACCTACCTACATTTATTAACCCCTAATCTGCCGCCCACAACGTCGCCGCAACTATATTAAATGTATTAACCCCTAAACCTAAGTCTAACCCTAACCCTAACACCCCCTAACAAATATAATTTAAATAAATCTAAATAAAATAACTATTTAGTTTTAAATAGGAATAATTTAGTTAATTGTAGTTATTTTATTTAGATTTATTTAAATTATATTTAAGTTAGGGGGGTTAGGGTTAGACTTATTTTTAGGGGTTAATAACTTTAATATAGTGGCGGCGACGTTGGGGGCGGCAGATTAGGGGTTAATAATTGTAGTTAGGTTGCGGCGACATTTGGGGGCGGCAGATTAGGGGTTAATAAATATAATGTAGGTGTCGGCGATGTTGAGGGCAGCAGATTAGGGGTTCATAACTATAATGTAGGTGGCGGCGGTGTCCGGAGCGGCAGATTAGGGATTAATAAGTATAATGCAGGTATCGGCGATGTCGAGGGCGGCAAATAAGGGGTTAATAAGTGTAAGATTAGGGGTGTTTAGACTCGGGGTTCATGTTAGGGTGTTAGGTGTAGACATAAAATGTGTTTCCCCATAGGAATCAATGTGTCTGCGATAGGAGCTGAACGCTGCTTTTTTGCAGGTGTTAGACTTGTTTTCAGCCAGCTCTGCCCCATTGATTCCTATGGGGAAATCGTGCACAAGCATGTTTGGCCAGCTCACCACTACCGTAAGCAGCGCTGGTATTGAGGTGAGATGTGGAGCAAAATTTTGCACTCCGCTCAATTTTCCGCGGCTCACGCCGGGTTTAAAAAAAAACGTAATACCAGCGCTGTCTGCAAGTGAGCGGTGAGCATAAACTGCTCATTAGCCACGCACAGCTTTACCGACAAAACTCGTAATCTACCCGATTGTTACTAAATACAGCTATCCTTCTTGGAAGGAAAATAATTTTGAGAAACTGGCAGTTTCATAAAGAACCTAAACTCTCAGAATTCAAGAGTGGAATTTTATATTAAAGGGACATAATACTCATATGCTAAATCACTTGAAACTGATGCAGTATAACTGTAAAAAGCTGACAGGAAAATATCACCTGAGCATCTCTATGTAAAAAAGGAAGATATTTTACCTCACAATCTCCTCAGCTCAGCAGAGTAAGTTCTGTGTAAAAAGTTATACTCAGCTGCTCCCAGCTGCAGGTAAAAAAATTAAAAAAATGAAGAAATGAACAGCAGCCAATCAGCATCAGCAGTGCTGAGGTCATGAACTCTTACTGTGATCTCATGAGATTTGACTTAACTCTCATGAGATTTCATAGTAAGCTTCCTTTACCTGATTGGTGAAATAATATGAGAGTGCACGAAGCTCATCCTTTCAGTTGTCCCGGGACAGACACACTAATATGCTGCTTAGAAATCCTTTACAATGGGAGGTGGCTACTGAGGAACTTTTGAGGTAAAATATCTTTCTTTTTTACATAGAGATGTTCAGGTGATATTTTCTAATCAGCTTTTTACAGCTATGCTGCATCACTTTCAAGTGTTTAAACATTTGGGTATTATGGCCCTTTAAATGTTTTTAGAAAAAGCAAAAATACAGATGTAAATGGAAAGTTCTTTTTTGCAAAATGGGGAAAATATATTAGGTCATTAGACATCAATACTCAGAAATCAGTTATTCTTCCTTTTAAAAATGCAATCTTTATACTGGAATCTAACTTAAGGGGAGAATGGCTGTACCCTAGCCAGGGCCGTCTTTAATACAGGGCAAAAGGGGCAGCTGCCCAGGGAGAAACTGTGCAGACCTTCCCAGTGTCATGTGCCATGTTCTGTTTTAGATGTGCACTGTGCAGCACTGAATGCTAAGCCCTAACTAGGCATTCAGCCAATCCCACTGCATCAGAAAAGGTCCTGCTGGGGTTACCACTGTTACCAGGTAACTGCTCTGGTGGTGGGGATTGTTTCTGGGTAGGGCTGACTCATAGGTGCATGCAGCAGAAAGCTGGAGTGGCAGGCATGTGAGGATTTGAGCATCTATGCAGCTGCACACACTGCTCTCTTCAGTCTTGAGGCTGTGTGACTCGTCTGTATCCATGCAGCCTTGGGCAGACAGCATCCAGTCTGCTGGTCCCCTTAGTCCTGCTCTTTCTGCTGTGGCTCTAAGATCAACTAACTGAAGTTTGTTAGGGGAACAGTGCTTTGTAGAAAGGTGTCAGTGGGAAGAATAAGTGCGTGTACACAGGCCCCTCCCCCATGCAGCATTGTCTAGTGCAGGATGAGAGGAAACTTGTTCCTAGCAAAGAAGTGACATATGCTGCTGTGGCTGATGTATAGTGTCATGCTGATACTTAACATATTAAGGTAAGCTTTATTTTTATAGTTTTTATTTCTCTCTGTCTCAGATTTTACAGCTTCTCATAGTAGTTCTGTTATTGCAGTCAGTAAACTTTTATTTGTCTGCACCTCCATGCTTCCTCCTCAGTCTTTACCTTGCTTTGCTCCTGTTGGCTGCCCTAAATCTCTTTAACCAGCTAACCTCACACCAGAATCACATTCAAAAGCATATTAAATTAATCCAGAGTGGAGGAATTTATATATTTATTTACTTATTAGTACTGCTTGGGTCCAGTTTCACATATTGCATTTTTTTAAAATGATTAGCCCAGCAGTGGAAGATCCACTGCTGGGCTAATAATTTAAAAAAAAATATATAAAATAAATTGATTTAGTTGTTTTTTGGGATGTTGGGGTGGAGAGCAAAATTGCATGGGGGGGGGGCAAGAAAATGTTTGCCCAGGGTCCAGTCAATATTAAAGATGGCCCTGACCCTAGCACTGACTAGTGGGGGGGGGGGAGTTAGTTTTATATACAGTATATATTTTTTCATTTTTTTAATTTATTTTGGTGTGTTCAACATATAAAACATCAGCAATGTGTATGTATTGCATTAGTAATACTTAATGTATTAATATAGATTATATTCTATTGCCACCTATTCAATCAAGGGTATTTTTGTCCTTTTCTACAGGTTATGTACTGTGTATAATGTTACTTTGCCCTGCGTGGCGCACTGTCGTGTGATTTGTATGATCTCTACTCAATGTTGGTTTAAAAAAAAAAAAATAAGCTTCATTCCGAAGGAACAAAGTTGGTAGCTACACATTAGTAAGGTACCTTACCATCATATTTATTAAGGGGTCATCAGAACCAATTGATTTTAATAAAGGGAGATGTCCTGCTATGGATTTTATTATATTTTTTATGGCCATATAACAAATTATTTCAGTTTTGCTTGATAAATTTTAAGTATTGAAATATTTTTTTTTTTTTGTACATACTGCTTTTTAGACTCATTTAATACCTTATCTCATTCAGCAACAGTTCTACTCTGTTTTTTGCTATTTGTGATATTAGTTTTCAATGGGGAGGAGTGGGATATTTAGGACTTGACGAGGTAAAAGTTGTTTGTACCTTTGACCCATCTTTTCACAGAACCTTTATTTCATCATGGGCTTGGTAAACTGCCTAAATGAAATAGATTTTTGGGGAACTAGATTATACCTAGAGGTTGGCTCCAAGAAAGACCTCCATTGTGTGGTCTGGAGTTTTAGGCCTAGTTTCTCAAATCAGAAATATTGAGGAATTCTCCTTATTTTAAGAGAATAAACATGAACTGCACATTCTGGTTTGGAGACCATGGGTTGCGTGGTTGGGAAAAGGACATTATTACAAGATATACTACAGAGGGGCATACAAGGTCTTCAGAGAGGTGATAATGACCCCCATTTCTCTTTCAGACTTCGGTTCTTTATAGATTAGGTGCTAACATTTATATAATACATTTGTTCTTCACGTTACTTCTTTCCTGTTTTCTTATTTTCTATTCAAGTAGATGTTCTGCTTAGTCAAATGTCCATGTCATGTCTTTAATTGATATACAATTAATATATATATATAATATATATATATATATATATATATATACATACATACACATTTTTTAGGTAAAGTCTATAGTGTGGTTTCAACATCAAGAGTCTCAAGTACCTATTTTTTTAATATAATGGTGTTTTTTAATTGCAGTTGCTGAATATCTGGAATCTTGATAGTTCTCCTGTATTTTGTTAATATTGCAATTGATTACCCAGAAAAAAAGTCTTAACTGCTAGAGACTTATTTCTTGAACAGAACTATGTGTTTAACCAATGCAAAGGGTTTAAACCTTATTTAAACTTATATCTGGAGTACGACTGGAGATTGGCGGTTATGCATATATGCTGTTTCTTATTCATTCAGCAAGCAGAAGTGCATTGCTGGTCTACAGCTGATTTATCTATGTATTTAGCTCCTTTGTGGAGGTCAAACACATAGTTCTCTGTAAGCAATGGTGCAATAATAAAATGCTACACTTACTGTTCATTTTATATCCCTTTAATGAGCATGTTTATTATTATTATAACTGAGAGATGAATATTATGTACCAGGTTGTAAAAAGTCGCTGGTTTAGTAAATGTGCATGACTTTTCAGTATCACCAGCATTTATATCCAAACCCGACTTCCCTGTGCTCTTATCTTAGCAATTTGCAGGAATTAGGTCTTTTATCTACCATTCGCCTTGAAAATATTTATTTTTGTCACAAATAAGAAAAAAAAATAACAAATGAATCTGCACATTGAAGCTTTAGGCAGGAGCGGTGTCTGCCCTGTTTAGGCTGAACTCCATGGACATGAACAACAATAAAGTGAGATAGATTTTTCCTACTGTAAATCATTAGCTATTACTCATTCTTTCTAATAAAATGTATGGAATAAAACAATATAACATTAAATATAAATATGAATAAGCAGATCTTAAGTGGAGATTGTGCTGTAAAATTGTCTTCCCTTTATTTAATGTTTCCCAATAATCAGTTTTACACTGAAGTGAATAAAGTTGTTTACAAATAGAACCTATACTTTCAAAATAGCCTTTTTTGCCTGTTAAAATAATCACTGATACTGAAAGAGAAAACTGCTCTACAAAATCTCTATCAAGAAGAGGCAGCTGCAGCAATATGATTTTAACTGTTACTGGTCATTTATAAAGAGTTTAGTAAAACTCTTGATAACACAATTGTCTTGCTCTACAGGTCAACAGATTATGGGACAACATATGAAAAGTTTAATGAAAAAGTTGGTCTGAAGACTGTGCTCAGCTATCTTTACGTCAGTCCCACCAACAAGAGGAAGGTACGTTTTGTGTGACAGTCTAGTGCTCAGATTAATCTTATTACAGGGATGTGAAAGTAAAATTAAACATTTATGACATTTTTTTCTTTTATAATTCAGACAGAACATACTATTTTAAAAAAAAGTTTCAAATTTAAGAACGTTAAAATGTCGAGTTTCTTGTCCCTTTAAGACCCCTACCTCAGTATGCGCTCATGAACACTACCTATATGTACACAAAGAATGCCAAGAAAAGGAGGTACATTTTGATAATAGATTAGATTTTTTTTAATTGTATCACTTTATTTGAATCATGAAGATTTAATTTTGACTTCCATGCCCCTTTAATGTGTTTAGGTGATTTGTGTTTGCCAAGGCAAATATAGTACAACACTTTAAAGATAAGTTATTACAGGGAACACAAATGCTTAGGGACGCTGGTCAGATATATGTTGTCATGAGCATATATATAAGGTTACAGAATGCCAAAGGGACTTAAATGCTCTTAAAGGGATACTAAACACAATTTTTATTTCATGATTCAGATAGAGCATGCAATTTAAAGCAACTTTCTAATTTACTCCTATTATCAATTTTTCTTCGTCTCTTTCTATCTTTATTTGAAAAAGCAGGTATGTAAGGTTAGGAGCCGGCCCATTTTTGGTTCAGCACCTCGGTAGAGCTTGCTGACTGGTTTGCTACATTTAGCCACCAATCAGCAAGCACTACCCAGGTGCTGAACCAAAAATGGGCCAGCTTTTAAGCTTTACATTCCTGCTTTTTAAATTAAAGATAGCAAGAGAGTGAAGAAAAATTGATAATAGGAGTAAATTAGAAGGTTTGCTTAAAATTGCCTTCTCTATCTGAATCATGGAAAAAATTGGCGTTAGTATCCCTTTAACTACTAATATTTTAAAGGAACATTCAGTGAATAATGTGCTCACAAAAAATCTGTCATCCATACTAAAGCAGTAGTTGTAATATGTTTAAATTATTTTCTTTTTTTATGGAACAATATGATGTAAAACCAACTGAAACAATTGTGTGCTTCTTGCTGATTGATTGGCTCATTTTTTTCAAATGTTATGCTCTGTCTAAATTATAAAAGAAAACTTTGGGTCATGTTAATTTAAGTATTTGATATATTTTCAGTGTATATATTAGCAAGTACATATTTACATTTGTGATGTATTTTTACAGACTGTACAGGGTTTTCTATATCTAGTGCAGTCTCTGAATGTACCCCTTATATGCAATGGCTGCTGTATCTCTGAACTAAAATCATAAGCACAACTCAGGTGTTTTCGGTTTCTCCAGCTTTACCAATTTCCATGTGATTCTATATCGCTGTTTGTATATGGAAGGGGCAGATGACAGTGTTTCAGTGAATAACATAGGAACTAGTAATTCTTGTTAGACTGAAGAGGTTGGGAGGCCAGTGAATATAGACTGTAGAGGAGGATGAAGGTGAAGGCACTACTGAGGCTGGTAAGGCTGGCAAAGGTAAAGAAGCGGGTGAGGCCAGTGAAGCTGGAATGTCTGTAGATTTCAGCTATGCTATCTTCTCCTAAGGAATGTAGAAAAGACTCTATTTTACCAAAGGTCGGGCGGACATGAGTCTCTACTGTGAACATGTCTACCAGACCCCACTGTGAGTGGGCAGCATATGTTGCTTGTGCAATGCTACCCCCTGATCGCTGGCAGATAATTGGCTGCAAGCAGGGGCTGTGAATCATCATGATCGGATCAGGATCATTTCACTCTGCAACATTTTAGGCTGCGGAGAGGATAAGCAGCAGTGGTCTGAAGACCGCTGCTACTTAAGTAGCCTGAAATGCTGGGAGCCTGAAGATACTTTCTCAGCTTGATAAATGGGGATCTATGACATTAGTTTAACTAATCATTTAAATGCAGCTACAATGCATGAGAACCTAGCGCAGCAAAGGGGGTAAGTCGCGCAGCAATGGCCAGCAATGTTAATTATATATTTATGTGTTACTATGTGTATATACATATATATTTATGTGTTACTATGTGTATATACATATATATTTATGTGTTACTATGTGTATATACATATATATTTATGTGTTACTATGTGTATATACACATATATTTATGTGTTAGTATGTGTATATACATATATATTTATGTGTTAGTATGTGTATATATATATATATTTATGTGTTACTATGTGTATATACATATATATTTATGTGTTAGTATGTGTGTATATACACATATATTTATGTGTTACTATGTGTATATACATATATATTTATGTGTTAGTATGTGTATATATATATATATATATATTTATGTGTTAGTATGTGTATATACATATATATTTATGTGTTAGTATGTGTATATACATATGTATTTATGTTACTATGTGTATATACATATCTATTTATGTGTTACTATGTGTATATACATATATATTTATGTGTTACTGTGTGTATATACATATATATTTATTTGTTACAATGTGTATATACATATATATTTATGTGTTAGTATGAGTATATACATATATATTTATGTGTTAGTATGTGTATATACATATATATTTATGTGTTAGTATGTGTATATACATATATATTTATGTGTTAGTATGTATATATACATATATATTTATGTGTTATTATGTGTATATACATATATATTTATGTGTTATTATGTATATATACATATATATTTATGTGTTACTATGTGTATATACATATATATTTATGTGTTACTATGTGTATATACATATATATTTATGTGTTAGTATGTATATATACATATATATTTATGTGTTACTATGTGTATATACATATATATTTATGTGTTAGTATGTGTATATACATATCTATTTATGTGTTAGTATGTGTATATACATATATATTTATTTGTTAGTATGTGTATATACATATATATTTATATGTTACTATGTGTATATACATATCTATTTATGTGTTACTATGTGTATATACATATATATTTATGTGTTACTATGTGTATATACATATCTATTTATATGTTACTATGTGTATATACATATCTATTTATGTGTTAGTATGTGTATATACATATATATTTATGTGTTAGTATGTGTATATACATATATATTTATATGTTACTATGTGTATATACATATCTATTTATGTGTTAGTATGTGTATATACATATATATATATATATATATATATATATATATATATGTTACTATGTGTATATACATATATATTTATGTGTTAGTATGTGTATATACATATATATTTATGTGTTACTATGTGTATATACATATATATATTTATGTGTTAGTATGTCTATATACATATATATTTATGTGTTACTATGTGTATATACATATATATATTTATGTGTTACTATGTGTATATACATATATATTTATATGTTAGTATGTGTATATACATATATATTTATGTGTTATTATGTGTATATACATATATATTTATGTGTTAATATGTGTATATACATATATATTTATGTGTTACTATGTGTATATACATATATATTTATGTGTTACTATGTGTATATATATATATATATTTATGTGTTACTATGTGTATATACATATCTATTTATGTGTTAGTATGTGTATATACATATATATTTATGTGTTACTATGTGTATATACATATACAGGGAGTGCAGAATTATTAGGCAAGTTGTATTTTTGAGGATTAATTTTATTATTGAACAACAACCATGTTCTCAATGAACCCAAAAAACTCATTAATATCAAAGCTGAATATTTTTGGAAGTAGTTTTTAGTTTGTTTTTAGTTTTAGCTATTTTAGGGGGATATTTGTGTGTGCAGGTGACTATTACTGTGCATAATTATTAGGCAACTTAACAAAAAACAAATATATACCCATTTCAATTATTTATTTTTACCAGTGAAACCAATATAACATCTCAACATTCACAAATATACATTTCTGACATTCAAAAACAAAACAAAAACAAATCAGTGACCAATATAGCCACCTTTCTTTGCAAGGACACTCAAAAGCCTGCCATCCATGGATTCTGTCAGTGTTTTGATCTGTTCACCATCAACATTGCGTGCAGCAGCAACCACAGCCTCCCAGACACTGTTCAGAGAGGTGTACTGTTTTCCCTCCTTGTAAATCTCACATTTGATGATGGACCACAGGTTCTCAATGGGGTTCAGATCAGGTGAACAAGGAGGCCATGTCATTAGATTTTCTTCTTTTATACCCTTTCTTGCCAGCCACGCTGTGGAGTACTTGGACGCGTGTGATGGAGCATTGTCCTGCATGAAAATCATGTTTTTCTTGAAGGATGCAGACTTCTTCCTGTACCACTGCTTGAAGAAGGTGTCTTCCAGAAACTGGCAGTAGGACTGGGAGTTGAGCTTGACTCCATCCTCAACCCGAAAAGGCCCCACAAGCTCATCTTTGATGATACCAGCCCAAACCAGTACTCCACCTCCACCTTGCTGGCGTCTGAGTCGGACTGGAGCTCTCTGCCCTTTACCAATCCAGCCACGGGCCCATCCATCTGGCCCATCAAGACTCACTCTCATTTCATCAGTCCATAAAACCTTAGAAAAATCAGTCTTGAGATATTTCTTGGCCCAGTCTTGACGTTTCAGCTTGTGTGTCTTGTTCAGTGGTGGTCGTCTTTCAGCCTTTCTTACCTTGGCCATGTCTCTGAGTATTGCACACCTTGTGCTTTTGGGCACTCCAGTGATGTTGCAGCTCTGAAATATGGCCAAACTGGTGGCAAGTGGCATCTTGGCAGCTGCACGCTTGACTTTTCTCAGTTCATGGGCAGTTATTTTGCGCCTTGGTTTTTCCACACGCTTCTTGCGACCCTGTTGACTATTTTGAATGAAACGCTTGATTGTTCGATGATCACGCTTCAGAAGCTTTGCAATTTTAAGAGTGCTGCATCCCTCTGCAAGATATCTCACTATTTTTGACTTTTCTGAGCCTGTCAAGTCCTTCTTTTGACCCATTTTGCCAAAGGAAAGGAAGTTGCCTAATAATTATGCACACCTGATATAGGGTGTTGATGTCATTAGACCACACCCCTTCTCATTACAGAGATGCACATCACCTAATATGCTTAATTGGTAGTAGGCTTTCGAGCCTATACAGCTTGGAGTAAGACAACATGCATAAAGAGGATGATGTGGTCAAAATACTCATTTGCCTAATAATTCTGCACTCCCTGTATATATATATATATTTATGTGTTACTATGTGTATATACATATATATTTATATGTTAGTATGTGTATACACATATATATTTATGTGTTACTATGTGTATATACATATATATTTATGTGTTACTATGTGTATATGCATATATATTTATGTGTTACTGTGTATATGCATATATATTTATGTGTTATTATGTGTATATACATATATATTTATGTTACTATGTGTATATACATATATATTTATGTGTTATTATGTGTGTATACATATATATTTATGTGTTACTATGTGTATATACATATATATTTATGTGTTACTATGTGTATATACATATATATTTATGTGTTACTATGTGTATATACATATATATTTATGTGTTACTATGTCTATATACATATATATTTATGTGTTATTATGTGTATATACATATATATATTTTTGTGTTACTATGTGTATATACATATATATATTTATGTGTTACTATGTGTATATACATATATAGTTATGTGCTAGTATGTGTATATACATATATATTTATGTGTTACTATGTGTATATACATATATATTTATGTGTTATTATGTGTATATACATATATATTTATGTTTTACTATTAGGGTTGCACCAATACCGATACTAGTATCGGTATCGGTGCCGATACCTAGTATTTGCATGAGTACTTGTACTCGTGCAAATGCACCGATACTTAAACCGATACCTGCAATTCCTACCCATATGCCATCTTGTGGCGTTTTTCAAACTGCATGTTCCCATTCCATGTTAAGCTGGAGTGAAGACTTAACTAAAAATTGTTCACTTCTGTTCTGCCAATAAAAATTGCTGTTATTTGTATTATTTTACGTCAGAGCAGTGCTTTAAAAGCTGCTATTTTACAGCTGGAAGCCTCTCATCTTGCACAATTATGCTCAAAATATACTGTACTCTGAGGAACACCCTTAGCCAGGGCTGGACTGGGAATAAAAAGCAGACCTGGAAAAATATGAAGACCAGCCCTATTTTCTGTTGAGTCAGTAGAATACAAATGCCCCATTTTTCTCAAAGGGGATTACTGGAATACTCCTTCCCCAATATTATTTTCAGAATTAAATTATACGACTTTGTATTAAGTACAAGTGTCAGATTTATCAGTTATATAGGCACCCTACAACTCAATTGAATCCAGTAATTGCCCCTTTAAATTGTAGCTTTTCAGTCCCAGCTGCTGCAGCTGTTATTTATTGTTGTTATTATTAATATATGTTACTGTAATAATTTTATTTATAAACATGTTCTGTTAACTTTGTGACAACAAGCACATAAAACTGTTTTATTATTTCATAATGTCTTTTGAGATACAGTTCATAATTATAAAGAAGCGATCTTAAATAATTAGTCTGTATTGTGCTTGGTAAACTGTCATGAAATTAAAAAAGTATCGGTAATTGGTATCGGTGAGTATTTGAAAAAAAGTATCGGTACTTGTACTCGGTCTTAAAAAATGGTATCGGTGCAACCCTAGTTACTATGTGAATATACATATATATTTAAGTGTTAATATGTGTATATACATATATATTTATGTTAGTATCTGTATATACATATATATTTATGTGTTATTATGTGTATATACATATATATATTTATGTGTTACTATGTGTATATACATATATATTTATGTGTTACTATGTGTATATACATATATATTTATGTGTTACTATGTGTATATACACATATATATTTATGTGTTAGTATGTGTATACATATATATTTATGTGTTACTATGTGTATATACTATATATTTATGTGTTATTATGTGTATATACATATATATTTATGTGTTATGTGTATATACATATTTATTTATGTGTTAGTATGTGTATATACATATATATTTATGTGTTACTATGTGTATATACATATATATTTATGTGTTACTATGTGTATATACATATATATTTATGTGTTAGTATGTGTATATACATATATCTTTATGTGTTACTATGTGTATATACATATATATTTATGTGTTAGTATGTCTATATACATATATATTTATGTGTTAGTATGTATATATACATATATATTTATGTGTTACTATGTGTATATACATATATATTTATGTGTTACTATGTGTATATACATATATATTTATGTGTTAGTATGTATATATACATATATATTTATGTGTTACTATGTGTATATACATATATATTTATGTGTTACTATGTGTATATACATATATATTTATGTGTTAGTATGTATATATACATATATATTTATGTGTTATTATGTGTATATACATATATATTTATGTGTTATGTGTATATACATATTTATTTATGTGTTACTATGTGTATATACATATATATTTATGTGTTACTATGTGTATATACATATATATTTATGTGTTACTATGTGTATATACATATATATTTATGTGTTAGTATGTGTATATGCATATATATTTATGTGTTAGTATGTGTATACATATATATTTATGTGTTACTATGTGTATATACTATATATTTATGTGTTATTATGTGTATATACATATATATTTATGTGTTATGTGTATATACATATTTATTTATGTGTTAGTATGTGTATATACATATATATTTATGTGTTACTATGTGTATATACATATATATTTATGTGTTACTATGTGTATATACATATATATTTATGTGTTAGTATGTGTATATACATATATCTTTATGTGTTACTATGTGTATATACATATATATTTATGTGTTAGTATGTCTATATACATATATATTTATGTGTTAGTATGTATATATACATATATATTTATGTGTTACTATGTGTATATACATATATATTTATGTGTTACTATGTGTATATACATATATATTTATGTGTTAGTATGTATATATACATATATATTTATGTGTTACTATGTGTATATACATATATATTTATGTGTTACTATGTGTATATACATATATATTTATGTGTTAGTATGTATATATACATATATATTTATGTGTTACTATGTGTATATACATATATATTTATGTGTTACTATGTGTATATACATATTTATGTGTTAGTATGTATATATACATATATATTTATATGTTACTATGTGTATATACATATATATTTATACAAGCATATACATATATATTTACAGAAAACACACAATTCCCCATAGACCGCAATGTAAAGGCACTTTTCAGTGCCTTTTTTTTCTAACACCCCATGCCCGCCAGTTTTAGCCCTTAAAAACTGCTTAGTACAGTGTTTTTTTTTTTTTTTTTTAAATGCTAATATTTTTTCTTTAATAAAAGGCATTAGATTGTTTGGGGGCAGTTGGGGCAGATTTTAAAAATTAACCAGAAGCCTGACCCCAAGCTCGTGGTAACAATAACCAGCCACTTGTTATGGCTGCTTATTTATTGCGTGCCCATAAATTGTCGAATTTGCCTGTTTGCGGGCATGCGATTAATTAGCGTTCCACTTGTTATCTAGCCCATAACGTTTTATTTATAAACATATATGTTTTTATGTCATATAATCAGCCACAACATGCAAATTGTTTCTTCATTTTTACTTGTTTTATTAATTTATAGGTAATGTACATTATCTCTCTATTGCCTGAAGTCATATTCGGTATTCTATATCTGCTATACAGTGCGTAACCCTGCTTCATGTGCATCTTGTCATCACTACTTCAATTATAGGTACAAAGAAGTAATCTCATAGGTGCAAAAAGAAACCTCACACAGGTGAAAATTAAAAAGGTAATACAAGGGGAACAGAGAACAGTTTACATCATCATGCAGTAATTTAAAGTGGCAGGCTCAATTTGGCTAATAGGAATTTGCAAAGAATAATATTTACAAAAAATGTGTGCTTAAATAGTATTGCAAATAACATTTGATGATCATAGAAAAGAAAAATAACAATAGCAAACAAAATATGTCCTTACTGCAAAAGCCATTTCCCATAGCACCTCCTGGCACTCCTCCCCATGTTCCTCTGCCTCTGGTGCCAGGTAACGAAACTGGTCCCACTGTAAACAGGAGAGAGCATCAGCAAGTTCTTTAGATTTTCCTGGCACATGTACAGCTCTAAACAAAACATTGCAATGGAAAAATTTCAACACAAAAAGGCACAACAAATGTACCACAGGAAGAAATGAGGAAGTTAAACAGTTAATAGCCATCACCACACCCATGTTGTAAGAATGGAAAGTCACACGCTTATCAGACAGCAGATAAGGCCACACATGCAGTGCCACCACCAACGGAAACAACTCCAGGTAAACTAAATTCTTTGTTAGCCCCGCTTCCACCCATGATCTTGGCCATTGACCCACACACCATTTCCCCTGTAGAAAACCCCCAAAGCCTATGGCCCCAGGAGCATCAGTAAACAAATGAAGATCCAAATCTAATATTCCCACCTTCTGCACCATCGCCCTACCATCAAATTTCTTCAAAAATTGCCACCAAATCTGCAATTCTTCCTTATGCTCCCTCTTCAACCAAATCCTGTGGAAAGGCATCTTCGCACCTGCAGTTGCCAAAAACAATCTTCTTGTGAAAACCTTCCCCACTGGAATGATCTTACATGCAAAATTGAGCTTACCAATCAGTGACTGAAGCTCCTTCAACTGCAGGTTCTGCTTCAAAAAAACTCCTTCAATAGTGGTAAGCAAATCTTCAACCTTAGCCTCTGGCAAACGACACTCTATCCGGACTGTGTCAATCTGTATGCCCAAAAAACTCAAACTTGTCGTAGGGCCTTCCTTCTTTTCCTCAGCTACCAGTATTCCAAAGTCTTCCGCTACCTCCATGAAGGCCGCCATCAGTTGCCCACACACTGCCAACCCATCCGAGCCAACAAACAAAAAATCATTCAAATAATGAACTATTGAACCAAGCCTGCCCTCTGTTTTACTACCCATTCAACAAAACAACTAAACTTCTCGAAATAGGAACACGAAATTAAACAACCCATGGCAAGACAAAGATCCACAGAATATGACCCTTTTAAAAAAGCAATCCAGTAGGTGATAACACCTCGGGTGTACTGGCAGAAGATGAAAGGCAGATTTAACATCAACCTTTTCCATTAGGGCGCCCATCCCAGCCTCAAGCACCAACTCCACTGCTTTATCAAAGGATGCGTACCTAACAGCTGCAAATTCAGGGTCAATACCATCATTGACTGATGCACCCTTTGGATAAGATAGGTGGTGGATCATGCAAAATTGCCCCTAAACTTTTTTAGGGACCACCCCCAAAGGAGAAATTCTTAACTTGGCCAATGGCGGATTCCGAAAGGGCCCCACCATCCTACCCAAAGACAGCTCTTTCAATAACTTTTCCTTGCACAATCTCCGGAAACTCCTTAGCGGATTTCAAATTCCCATGAACCTTAAACCCACCACTCAATGGAATCCAAAACCCCGAACTAAAACTGGTTAACAATATCTCCACGCCCTGCTGCAGCTATCTCCCCTTAGTGTACCGTTCTAACCAAGGGACCATCCTTACGACCTTCACTGGTGTCCATGCGTGTGCACCCACATCCCCTGGCTTACCCAACTGTCTACCCTGCTTGAAGCACTTAGAGAAGGTATGGGCTCCCCCACAACCGGAACATTCGTGCTTATATTTACAGGACCCTGCAAAACGACATTGCCCATTGTTAAACTAAAAGCAGAGTCCTTTTCTGATTGCCACTGCCGTACTCATCCCAGTTTCCCCCCTGTGCCCACTACCCCTGCCCCATGAAAGGACTGACCGCCCCCTAGTGGACTCATCATCTCTAACCAGATTCCCATATCACAGTCATCCCACTTCATATCCGGGGGAACCACAATCCACTGGTGAAACTCCCCCTGCCCCAGAAAGGACTTACCGCCCCTTAGTGGAGTCATCATCTCTAACCAGACTCCCATATCGCGGCCATGCCACTTCATATCTGGGCAAACCGCAATCCACTGGTGAAACTGCTCATCGTATTGCCACCAGGCCATGCCTCCGTACGTTCGATAAGCCGCTGCAATCTCATCGAAATAACACAATAGCGCAGATCCCTGCTCTGGGATTTTCTCCGCTATCACACTAACTAAAATGTAAAAAGCTCCTCCTCTTCCTTTTTACCTTGCTCCCCTTTTGCGTCCTCTTTAATATCCATGAACTGTTCCAAGGGCAGCAATGAGAAAATCTCAATAAAATTCAGTTTCCAAATTTTTTCTTTGATCTCTTGAGCCAAATGAATGCCTAACTGTCCAATCATGCAGAGGCACGGTCTCTGAAAGGCCACTTCAGAAACCTTGATGACCCCTGCCCCAGTTCCACTAGAAGAGGAACCCACTGCTCCTGTGACCTCTGCCCCCTGGCTACTAACCCCCATTGCGCCTGTACGCTACATACACCAACCGCCACCTCTGACGCCCCCACTGCATTGCTTCTCAACCTGAGCCACCAGATCCCTCAGACCTTTTAAAATTGCCGTGTTCACATCCCCACATCCCCACTGCCCCACTCACACTCACACTGGCAGAACTTTGTACCATATTCCCGGACACCTCACCTAAAGCCCTGGCTGTCACATCTCCTTCCCGTCTCTGCCACTGCAGCTCTCCTTGTTCTGTCTTCAGACCACCTCTCTGACCTCATGTTGTCCTCCACACACCGCCCGGGGGGATCTTTCCAATCTCCCCCACGTTGGTGAGTCTCACTTGTTCCTCCCTCTCCTGTCATCCATAGGCAAGCAGAATTGCCCTCGCCGTCTGTCTGCACTTGCGCCCCCGGTCCTCAGCCACCATTGCTGTGACCGTGTGAGAATCCAGCCTGCAAAGTAAAGGAACATTTAGGGCCAGCCAAGACAGACTGGCCTGTACACCTCCTTGCCCCAGAATCCTTCATCCTCTGTTCCCTGTCCTGTCTAGGACCCTTGCCTCACCTCCAGCCCTCACAGCACCAGGTGAGGTGACATGATCTGCAACAACTGTGCTAAAGCCCTTAGGTCTCCTACCTGGCCCGCTGTAGTTGGTCTGGCATCTAGGTTCTCACTGCGCATCTCCACTTCAAACTCATTGAAAGAGTCTCCCAGAAATATGGTATCCATATCCACATCATTAGGATTCAGCTCTTGAGGTGACACCTCCCGTATGGAAGGCCCTCCATCACCTTCTCAAGTTCTCGCTGCAGCAAAAGGGGGGAGGGAGAAGGGGGGACACACATTAATTTCTCCCATTTAATATTCTACTAATGATTCACTTCTGATGCCTACCTAACAATCCACCAGCCCATGTCCGCTACCCATCATCCTGAAAACTGATTACTGGCCCACCCTTTTACCCTGCTAAACTTTCCTTCCCACACAACCTACCATTATTCTTTTTTCCCTCACCAAATATTACCATACTGAGACCTTCCCCCCTATTATTGTAGTCACACCCCACCATATGACCCCTCACCTCTATAAATGCCCTTCATAAAGCCCACAATTCCTATCCTAGGCCAGGAACACACTGTTAGAGTAATCACCTTATGGGAATCAAACCAGTAACTCCAGATACTAAACTGATTAACTAACCATTTATACTATTAAAGAGTACCCCTATCCTTCTGCTCCCCCCCATCCACACCTTATTCATACATACCTGGCTCCACCCCCAAACACCGCCAAGCTACCATCATACACCCTCCCACCCCACCTTTTTCCTGTTACATCCCCAGCTGCTCCTGAGATCCTGGCCCCAACTCAACCCTCACCTCCATCAACATCCTGTTACGGACTGCATCAGGTCCAGGATGGATGCCATGGCACTCACTCCCATATTACTCCTGCTTTCACGTCCTCTCCTAATTTTTGGTGCCTTCTCTTGGCCACCCCCACCTACCTTTTTTTTTTAAAGATTTTTATTGAGAATGAAATAAAATAACATACAGGAAATCCAGTATACAATAACATGAACACATCAGGCATCCAGTGCCACCACAAAATGTAACATATGATTAACATAATACAAAGCGTAAAAGTAATAAAGTACCAAATTACAGTCTATAATCTGGAATATACCTGTAAAAGAGTGTGAAAGGAATAGAGAATATTAACTTTTCATCCCCGATTTTCCTCCTCCCTAAGAGAAGTGAGGCCAATTTGAGACCTCCAATGTAATTATTATAGAGAATAACAGGAGGGTTTTTACATTATAAGATCCCATTTAGGATCTTTATGGAGCTTGTCAAGGCATAGTACTCTCCCTCCTAGCATATATCTCCAGGACAGGGGGCACATAATATGAACAAACATAAGGGAGGGGTAATATCAAAAACAAGAAGCTTGTCAATGTTAAAACATACAATGGTCTGATCAAATGAGTGCATTGGAAATAACATACACTAGATAAAATTATCCTCATATCTAATAGTGACAGTACACAACCTGTGCTGAAACAACGATCTAGGTTACACGCTGCTATATTATCTCAGCTTATCCAAACTGCTCAGTACAAATATCTGCTTCTTATAGATAAAATGCTATATTTTAATGATAGATGGGGAGTTTCTTTGGGAATCTGCGTTCCTATGTTTATAAAATAAACGAAAAGTGTAGGGGGGGGGCGGAATGAAAGTTATATAAATCACGTTTGCAAGTCTGCTAGGACTAGCCAAGTGAGGTATAAGTGGGCATATATAGTGGACAATAACCTTATGGAAAAGCATAGAATAAATGATATAACTACCTCCATCAGAGTAGAAATCTACTAGTCATGGGTACATGGGGGTTCTACCATTCAACGTACTCAGTTAGCTAGGTACAATAATGAACAGCAATTTGGCATGATGTAAATTATAAAGTCTAAAGTCCACCATCATATACTAAGTAGAGTAGGTTATAGGGATAAAATACTGACAATAGAGAGCTATACAGCACAGGGATTTATATAAAGAATAGGAGATTACTTATGAATGTAGTGTAGGTAGCTTCTATGGAGCAACCATTATAATTTGTAAAGTACTATAGAAAGGTAAAAGTTAGGAGCATGTTTCTACATTTAGCCCCCTGTAGGGGGCTGTATACATGAGGGAGTCTGGTACAAAATTTCAAGGACTAAAATTACATGAGGCTCATTATTACTTTTTGCTAGGCTCCATAGCTTGACTCCAATAGCTCAAGACAAATCAGGATGGAAAACTGAGTACATATTATAAATTGCTAACTAGCCAAACAAAGTTCAAACTGTTACTGAACATGTTCAACTTACAATACTACTGCAGAATAACCTATTTATAAACATCATAGGACCTCACAAGTAGCATTAGAGTTGTCTATATAAAAAATAATCAGAACCAAA
Organism: Bombina bombina; assembly: GCF_027579735.1. Taxonomy (NCBI): domain Eukaryota; kingdom Metazoa; phylum Chordata; class Amphibia; order Anura; family Bombinatoridae; genus Bombina; species Bombina bombina. The sequence continues at coordinate 248,343,674 of NC_069507.1, forward strand.
TAAAGTCCCTGTTGCTGCTATTAAATCCCCTGGACCATAAGCAGTGATATATATATATGAACTAATACTTAGCTAAATATGATCATATTAAATACTTAACAACCTAGACACATAAAAATAGCGTAAGTCCTATAACTAAATGTAGAAGTAACAACATATTATGCAAAACAGTAGTACTGACCTTCTGGGAGAGGTATAGGATAATTAGCATCACACAATTAAGCTGCATAGCCATAGTGAGACACCTCCCAGTTCGATATTCACATACACTCAAGTCAAAGAAAAAGATATAATAACAAATTAGTCGGAGACAAGAGGTAAACAAACATATAACGCAGTGAGTTAGTATCATAGTTATTGCACGGTCAGCATGAATATCTATGGACCCAGCTTTCAGGAACCCAAAAGACTCAATAACAGCACCTGTGTGCGATAAAAAAGTTAACCTACAAAAACAGAGTATAATTATAAAGCGAGTCAGCCAAACTGTATCATTAGGGCTAACAGATTGAACAAGTAGAAGTCCTTAATGCGTCCATATTTGTGTATATACATATGGGCTATATTGAACATTTATTAGAACATGTAACACATCGAAAACATAACTCTCCGGGTCACTAGCTAAGGTAAGCAGTTTCTTTCACATGCTGTAGGTTCCTCTCATCTGAAGCAATTAGAAATGTACCAGTCTCTGGAAGAACCTAAGGGAAAAAATCTAGTAAAGCTGCAAGGTCTTCCTGCATGATCTATAAGTAGTGAGAGCGTTGCTTAGTCAGCAACGAGTTTAATACAAGTTCAGGAAAGTTCCGAAGGTCACAACAAGATCCTCTCTAGTAGAGAGTTAGACAGAGAGCATCTTCAATTTAGCCAATACCTCTTCTGTAGCCATAAAAGATAACATATTTTGCCGGTCGTCGTAACACCCCATAAGGGCTTATTTTCCTGGGTTTCATGTCTACCACTTCCAGGTTGTCAAGCATCTTGAAATATTTGGCAGAACAGATGTTATTAAACTGTATCTTGACAAAGGCATCATCCTGGTTTGCTGAGAGAAAATCAGAGTCTTGTAAAATACCACCCAGCTGTTTCAGAATTTCCATCCGGGAGTTTATAAGATCCCAAGTCATAGGTCCATGTACATACCAGGGGAGAGTCTCCAGCCAGTCACGAGATGTTAGCATGTAGGTTCTCTGATTTGGTTTCTCTGTCTCAAACTGAGAATTTCCCAAGACCACAGCTCTACAGACGGTCACATTATTAGCTGGATGTACACACGCTGTGGAAGCTAGTGCTGCGTATACATCGATCTGCGCAACCTTTGGTCTAGTGAGCTTGGCTGCTACTGCCATGTTAGAAATATCTGTCTTCACCCACACAGCCCGCTGAAAAGGCAGCAAACACCGGGGCCCCAGAGCGCCGGCGCCCCGACAGTCGGGTATGCGGGGGTCTGCATAGTCTGTAGATGTTAAAGGCAATATTTCCTCCGATCCGGACAGAAGTGTGAGTTGGTGCTCCAGCTCTATTTGGCAAGCATCTAGGAGATTGCTTATCTCCCTGATTATGAGTGTTGTCAGCTCCATATTAGTTTAATAGATAGGGTGCTTCTAAGAGATGTGTCCTCCAGTGCTAAGTTGCGCCTCTCTCTGTGACGTCAGGATTCAATGGCGGCTTTCGCGCCAATTAAATCTTAAAGAAGGGGCATCAAATAGTCGTGTCAAACAGGTTATTTTACCTCTGCAGCCCCTCTATATCAGTCTCTCTGTTTCAGAACCGATAAAGGATTATTAAAAGTCTCCGGAGCCTTCCCTGTTAGTAACTCCAACCGCCCTCAGCTTCTCCTTCCTCTTTGAGCAAGATAAACAACAGTAGATCAAAGCCCGTCTTTAAAAAAATTTGAGTCAGTATAAGTCCCGATCTAATAAAATGTCTATTTGTTGTTGGAAAACGATCAATTAAGTACTTTTCAGATGCTATATAACAATTAACTAGCGGGAGCTCTATTATGGTGCGTCTTCTCTCCTCACAGGCTAGCTCCGCCCCCCACCCCCACCAATCTTATAGCCAGGGATAGGCACAATGTGTCCGCCACAACCTTAGTATATCTTTTCTTTCTGATTAAATCATAGGAATAAAAAAAAAATATGTAGTGTGAATAAAGTTAGTAGCTTGTCAAGAGATATTGGGTGAGAAGTTATGGAATAAAGCCTGAGTGAAATACTGGATGTGTATCTGCATCTGTATAATAGCACCCAGCTCTATACAAAGACACAGTAGAGACAATGGTACATGCGTATAGCCAGACAAGGGCTGGTTATAGGGTCAGTGGTATCTGCATCAGTATAATAACACCCAGCGCTATATAATGACACAGTAGTGACACTGGCACATAGGTATAGCCAGAGGAGCACTGGTTATAGAATCAGTTGTATCTGCATCAGTATAATAACACCTAGCACTAAATAATGACACAGTAGTGACACTGGCACATGGGTATAGCAAGAGGAGGGCTGGTTATAGGATCAATGGTATCTGCATCAGTATAATAACACCCAGCACTACATAATGACACAGTAGTGACACTGGCTCATGGGTATATTCAGAGGAGGGCTGGTTATAGGATCAGTGGTATCTGCATCAGTATAATAACACCCAGCACTATATAATGACACAGTAGTGACACTGGCACATGCGTATAGCCAGACAAGGGCTGGTTATAGAATCTGTGGTATCTGCATCAGTATAATAACACCCAGCACTACATAATGACACAGTAGTGACAATTGCACATGGATATAGCCAGAGGATGTCTATTTATATGATCAGTGGTATCTGCATCAGTATAATAACACCAAGCACTATATAATGACATAGTAGTGACACTGGCTCATGGGTATAGCCAGAGGAAGGCTGGTTATAGGATCAGTGGTATCTGCATCAGTATAATAACACCCAGCACTATATAATGACACAGTAGTAACACTGGCCCATGGGTATAGCCAGAGGAGGGCTGGTTATAGGATCAGTGGTATCTGCATCAGTATAATAACACCAAGCACTATATAATGACACAGTAGTGACACTGGCTCATGGGTATAGCCAGAGGAGGGCTGGTTATAGGGTCAGTGGTATCTGCATCTGTATAATAACACCAAGCACTATATAATGACACAGTAGTGACACTGGCTCATGGGTATAGCCAGAGGAGGGCTGGTTATAGGATCAGTGGTATCTGCATCAGTATAATAACACCCAGCTCTATATAATGACACAATAGTGACACTGGCACATGGGTATAGCCAGAGGAGGGCTGGTTATAGGATCAGTGGTATCTGCATCAGTATAATAACACCCAGCACTATATAATGACACAATAGTGACACTGGCACATGGGTATAGCCAGAGGAGGGCTGGTTATAGGATCAGTGGTATCTGCATCTGTATAATAACACCCAGCACTATATAATGACACAGTAGTGACACTGGCACATGGGTATAGCCAGAGGAGGGCTGGTTATAGGATCAGTGGTATCTGCATCAGTATAATAACACCAAGCACTATATAATGACACAGTAGTGACACTGGCTCATGGGTATAGCCAGAGGAGGGCTGGTTATAGGGTCAGTGGTATCTGCATCTGTATAATAACACCAAGCACTATATAATGACACAGTAGTGACACTGGCTCATGGGTATAGCCAGAGGAGGGCTGGTTATAGGATCAGTGGTATCTGCATCAGTATAATAACACCCAGCTCTATATAATGATACAATAGTGACACTGGCACATGGGTATAGCCAGAGGAGGGCTGGTTATAGGATCAGTGGTATCTGCATCAGTATAATAACACCAAACACTATGAAAAAATGTTTTTAATTTTAAATGTATCTTGGTGTCCTTCACTAAGGTCTGCACTTTAGAAAATGTTTGTCACAGCCTTTGTCTGTGCCTATCCCTGCTTATAGTCTTTTAGAGCTCAACCCCCAACACCTCCCTTCAGACCTCTCTCCACCTCTTACTACCTATACAGGGGTCAAATCCCCCTCCCTTCGACTTCGCTTCATCCAGGGCTTCCATTAACCTTTTGTGGAGAGTTTGAGTTTAAAGTCCTTTTAAGGTGAAGATAATTGTAGATACATATGTTAATGGTTTGCTGCTTTATTATTTAAGTAAATAATAGTTGTGCTGCATTAACATCCTTTTTACAAGGTAACAAAAACATCCAAATAAAACAAAAAAAAAAAAATTAAAAGGACTAGAGACAAAAAGGAAAACAAATAGAAATGAATGGAACATACAGTGTTTGATTGTAGAGAACGATTGTCTGGTTACATATTGCAAGCATTAACCTTTTGTATGCTGTGAGAGTTGCAGAACAAATTGCAGTATCATTCAGTGCTTGATCTCCCTATGTCTCAAGCTTGGAGCTGTCATCCAGATGTGACAAGGAAAACAGAAATATCTCCCTGATTGCTATGAGTTTGAAGTGAAGCCAGGTATTTTCCAGCCTGTGATTAATTACCTGCATGCTGTCTAATCTGCAGCTTGCGTTTTATGAAGACGTTGAGCTGAGCAAGTCTCTGTAAATCATTAAAACTTCTGGAATGTTCCACTTTACAACCTTTTGCAGCCAGGGATCAAGCTTTCATTTGACTTTGTTAAATAGGGGCTGTCAATTAACTCTTTCACTCTCTCTGTTGTTTGCAATATGCCATGATTCCCAAACCTCAAATTGCCAAAAAGACAGTAATGTTTTCTAGTTGCACTATGGATACACCTCAACACAGTCACAAAGGAACACCCCAAAACAGGGGTCTTTTGGGAATCATTAGATATTGAATGTGTCATCCTTAGCATTTTATTGCAACCTAGAGAGATCATGAGATACATTTCTACCTATCGGAGTGCTTATTTCTGTAACTCAGCTAATTTCCTGTTCACTGACCTGTGGTGCCAAGCTATATAATTTATATGGTGGCCAAAATGATATGTTCCTATGTTTATTGCAATTGAGTAGGATTGTGTAGATGTCTTCATTCTCAAATGGGAATGTTTCACTAAATACCTTTCATAACATTCATTTTACATCCTCAATCTTCTATATAGCACAACTTTGGTAATATTTAATGTAACATTTTTTAGCTGCTATCATAAATGTGTCATTTGTGCTAAAAAGACAATTTTCCTGCATAGATTGTGATAAAGGTGAGGTATAATGGTTACTAAATATAGAGAAAGTGCGGGTACATTGTTGGAACTGTGGAGATTATCTGGGTGTGGTCCAGAATTAAAGAGATTTGGATGACAAAATTAAACTTTTATTATTCAGAAATAAACATTTTTTTTTTCTATATTATATTTTTTATCAAATGTATCTCTTTCTCTTGTTATTCTTTGTTGCAACTTAGGTCCTGCTGATAAGAGCATACTGAAGTAGGCTCAAGAGAAGGCACAATATATAATACTAAGAGAAAAAGATACATTTGATAGCAGTAAACCTGTTTTTTTTTTTATAAATGTACTCTCTGTCTGAATCATTATGTATTTTTTTTTTCTATGTCCCTTTAATTGGTTGTCTGCATTTAGGTATTGAAGCAGAGAGTGAAGGCATATGGCTCCTATCATCAGCAAATATAGGCCATACTGTAGTGCATGAGAGTCATTAGGTTGGCCAGAGGTTTGATACATTAAACAAGAAAAATGATTGATCCAAGAGGAACCCTACACATTTCATGGCTTTAGCTTATGTGTTGACCATGATGACTGCATGAGTTTCTTTTGTCAGGAGGAGATCCAGTTCAGTACAGAACCAGGTAGCTCAGTTTATTCTCTGACTTACTGGATCAACATAGAATAGTCTAATATGTCAAAGGGAGACAATAGGATCAGGGTGACACCTTTGTCTTTATTTGTGAGATATGTGAGGTCATCCCTAAACCTACCAGGGCTGTTTTGGTGATTTGCTCTAAAACCTGACTGGAGGGGTCCCATGAGTCTGTTCCCTCTAGATGTTGTTGCATTGATAGAGCTTACCAATAACCTTCTTCTCTGATTATAAAAAATACCATAACTTGAACTTTGTTTTTTTCTAACATTAGAATACAACATTACTATTATTGAACTCTAATAGCTCAAACATTTGAATTAAAATGATTTGGATAATTGGACAAATAATATTTTTACCATATACAAATAAAGTACATTTTTAAATACATGTTTTTTTTAAAAAGGTTTCCACATTTGTTTAAAATATTTAAAAAAAATAGATTTAAAGGGATATGAAACTGTTGGGTCAAATTGTGACAGAAGTGGTGAACTTTCACAATCAGTGATGTTGACACCTTTTTCACAGGTGTATCATTTACTTTGGATTAGCACACACAATACAGAATTTAAAAGTTACATAACATTTATAAAACGTCAACATGAATAATTCAGTACGTTGAACCCAATGCACAAATGTAAAGCTCCCACGCTGTATCATATACGCTAACCCAAAGTGCACAATACAGCTGTCAGAAAGCCAATGTCACTGTTATTTGAATGATCCCCACTTCTATCACACAGTCCAAAATACTTAAGCTCCAAGATGGCTGCGCCCAGTATGAAGATATGGAACTTGACATATTGGCAGCATTAGGGTTAAAATGATAGAATGGCTTTGAAGACAGCTGCAGGCACAGGAGGGAAAAGAATAGCAGAGTGAGTAGTAGCTATGCTATCATAGTTGTGTCCAGTTGTTCAATGTCCTTGCAGCACTTACCTAACCCTACTTACCCACCCCTACTTACCCACCCCTACTTACTTATCCCTGCTTACTCACCACTACTTACCCACCCTTACTTACCCACCCCTGCTTAACCACCCCTACTTACTCAATTCTGCTTACTCACCCCTGCTAACTCACCCCTACTTACCCACCCATACTTACTCACCCCTGCTTACTCACCCCTACTTACCCACCCCTACTTACTCACCCTTACTATTCAGTTCCTGTAGAAAGATTTTTACAACATAATTCAAGCATACTGTTGCAATAAAATAGCATGCAGAGTCATGCAGAGACAAGAATATATACTGAAATAAAGTACTACTGTAATATGTAGCCAGATATCCATTTCTTAAAGACAATCTAGTGCTGTAGTGCCAATTGCCTTTTATCTATTTAAATAAGGGAGATATAACTCAATACAGTGTTGTTCTCTTTTGTACATTCCTATTAGTGACTAAAACTCTGTGAAGCTGAATAGAAAAGATCAAAACACAACCTTTTTTTGTGTTAAAAAATAAATAAAAAAAATCTAAATATATCATCAATAAACCTGGTGTTGATGTTTTGACTTTAACTCAGAAAATTAAATTGTAACGTAACAATAATAAAAAAGCCTTTGACAAGTTCTTGTGGGTTAGATATTTATGCCCAATTAGAACAACAAGTTACTGAATGTTATTCAACTCAGAAAATGTGCAACAAAAAAAAAATGAAGTGATAAAAAAGTGAGGCGCTTATTTTAAGTTCTTGTCGCAGTACTCAATTAGCATCTAAATATATGCAGCACAGGAGAATGAGCAGGTACACGTTGCATAATGGAACAGAATAAAACACAAACACAGCAGGGTCATAAAAAAGATATAGGACTTGTGCATAGTACGGAATCACAGCTAATTGTAAGAAGCCAGACAATTGTTTGAGTGGCATCAAAAATACTCAACTGGTTCTGCTTAAATTACTCTCATAGTAGAATTTATTAGAGAAAATAATTAACTGAAGCAGTAAATCTTAATGTAGCCATGCTTATGGAATACAAGGGAGGGTTAAAGTATATAGCAACAAAATCATAAGCGCTTACATCATCCCTTAAAAAACAAACGTGTTTCTTTAACAGATATGGTAGAAAGAATGTGTATGTAACAATATTAAATTAAGCATTTTAATATTTAATCACTGCTATGATTCACCTGTGTTTCAATTATGGAGACAACAGAGAATCTTAATTGCAAAACTAATGTACAAAAATAAAAGGACAGCGTTTAAATTAAAAAAAATAATTATTGTGAATATATTAGGCAAAGATTTCAGGTCTCCTGAGTTTTTGTTACTGGGAATAAAATATCTGTTTCAGGCTCTAGTGAGGTTTTATTTAATTAGTTAAATTGTCTAATAATTTATAATTTGTAGCCCCAAATCAGCTTGCTCTTTTAAGCATCTAGATTTAACTATGAGGGGTTAAATCATCTATTTAGTGAATTTATTCAGCTATTTTAGCAGAGAAGCATTCACCATTTTATATTTTACATCATGGCACTCGGATCTGTCAAATGTCCATCTTGTGATATTTAAGTATATAGAAAGGTAAAAAATAAAACATTCATGGGAGCATTTCAATTAGAAATATAAGATGTTTTACTACATACTTTAATTAGCTAAAATGCATCTAGTAAAACGTATTACTGTTTTTCAGCAGCATACGCAAATATCCTGTGAGTGTATTCAAACACTGCACCTTCTCACAGAGTCACCAGTGGCTTGTATGACACAAATTAAGTCTTGGGAAGCAATACACAGCCAGCTCCCTGGGCCGGCATGGTGACTGAATACTGGTGCATGGCACCTCACAGCATATGTGCGTATGACACAGAACAACACTAACTTTTACTACAAGCATTTTTGCTGATGAAAGTGTATTGCAAAAATGCTCGCAATTCAAATTGAAATGCACCCATGCACAGTTTATTTTTGACCTTTCTATTCCTTTAAAGCAGTGTTTCTCAACCGCGGTTCTCAAGTACCCCCAACAGACCAGGTTTTCATTATAGCTGATCTAGAGCACAGGTGAAATAATCAGCTGATCAGTAACCATAGTTACTAACCTGCTCTCAACCTTCAGCTCATTATTTCACCTGTGCTCTAATTCAGCTATAATACAAATCTGGTCTGTTGGGGGTACTTGAGGAACACTGCTTTAAAGGGACGTAATGCTCAAACATTTCAACTGTATGAAAGGGCACATATTAAACATATTAAAACTATTTTTACGTGAGAAAGGACAAGTAAAACTGTTAAATTTAAAGTGAATTTAACAGGAAGTGCAAGACTAGGTACAGCTGAGTCCAGGGACTAGGGATGGGCTAATGTTTCTAAAAATTTGAAATTTAAAATTAATTTTAATACATTGGTTCGAATTTCGAACATTTCTATAACATTCTAACATTCTATTTACGAATTTTCATTTTCTAATTTTTCAATAAAATTCAAAAATATTTCTTTGAATAATAGAATGTTTAGCTATGTATTCATTAAATTTCAAAATGTAATATTCAAATTCGAATGTGACATTCGAATTTGAATGTAAGATTCAAATTTGAAATAGTATTTCTAGTCTAATACTCGGCTAGATTTAGAGTTTTGTCGGTAACGACCCGAAAAACTAACGCCGGCTTTTTTCTGGCCGCACCATAAAAATAACTCTGGTATTGAGAGTCCACATAAAGGCTGCGTTAGGCTCCAAAAAAGGAGCGTAGAGCATATTTAACGCAGCTTCAACTCTCGATACCAGAGTTGCTTACGGACGCGGCCAGCCTCAAAAACGTGCTCGTGCACGATTCCCCCATAGGAAACAATGGGGCTGTTTGAGCTGAAAAAAAACCTAACACCTGCAAAAAAGCCGCGTTCAGCTCCTAACGCAGCCCCATTGTTTGCTATGCGGAAACACTTCCTACGTCTGCACCTAACACCCTAACATGTACCCCGAGTCTAAACACCCCTAACCTTACACTTATTAACCCCTAATCTGCCGCCCCCGCTATCGCTGACCCCTACATATTATTATTAACCCCTAATCTGCCGCTCCGTAAACCGCCGCTACTTACATTATCCCTATGTACCCCTAATCTGCTGCCCTAACATCGCCGACCCCTATATTATATTTATTAACCCCTAATCTGCCCCCACAACGTCGCCTCCACCTGCCTACACTTATTAACCCCTAATCTGCCGAGCGGACCTGAGCGCTACTATAATAAAGTTATTAACCCCTAATCTGCCTCACTAACCCTATAATAAATAGTATTAACCCCTAATCTGCCCTCCCTAACATCGCCGACACCTAACTTCAATTATTAACCCCTAATCTGCCGACTGGAGCTCACCGCTATTCTAATAAATGTATTAACCCCTAAAGCTAAGTCTAACCCTAACACCAACACCCCTCTAAGTTAAATATAATTTTAATCTAACGAAATTAATTAACTCTTATTAAATAAATTATTCCTATTTAAAGCTAAATACTTACCTGTAAAATAAATCCTAATATAGCTACAATATAAATTATAATTATATTATAGCTATTTTAGGATTAATATTTATTTTACAGGTAACTTTGTATTTATTTTAACCAGGTACAATAGCTATTAAATAGTTAAGAACAATTTTAAACTAATTACACCTACTCTAAGCCCCCTAATAAAATAACAAAGCCCCCCAAAATAAAAAAATGCCCTACCCTATTCTAGATTACTAAAGTTCAAAGCTCTTTTACCTTACCAGCCCTGAACAGGGCCCTTTGCGGGGCATGCCCCAAGAAGTTCAGCTCTTTTGCCTGTAAAAAAAAACATACAATACCCCCCCCCAACATTACAACCCACCACCCACATAACCCAAACCCCCCTTAAATAAACCTAACACTAAGCTCCTGAAGATCTCCCTACCTTGTCTTCACCTCACCGGGTTCAGCGATCGGTCCAGAAGAGGGTCCGAAGTCTTGATCCAAGCGGAGCAAGAAGAGGTCCTCCATCCGGTAGAAGTCTTCATCCAAGCGGGGCAGAAGAGGTCTTCCATCCGATTGAAGTCTTCATCCAAGCGGGATCTTCTATCGTCATCCATCCGGAGCGGAGCGGCAGGATCCTGAAGACCTCCGACGCGGAACATCCATCCTGGCCGACGACTGAACGACGAATGATGGTTCCTTTAAATGACGTCATCCAAGATGGCGTCCCTCGAATTCCGATTGGCTGATAGGATTCTATCAGCCAATCGGAATTAAGGTAGGAATATTCTGATTCTATCAGCCAATCGGAATTCGAGGGACGCCATCTTGGATGACGTCCCTTAAAGGAACCGTCATTCTTCAGTTGGACGTCGCCGGATGAAGATGGGTCCGCGGTGGAGGTCTTCAGGATGGAGCCGGTCCTCATCGGATGAAGATAGAAGATGCCGCTTGGAAGAAGATGGTTGCTGGTCCGGATCTACTCTTCTTCCCGGATAGGATGAAGACTTTGGACCCTCTTCTGGACTTCTTCAGCCATCGGATGATGGATGTCTAGCCCCCTCTTGGGTTGGATGAAGATATCGGAGCCAGGACGGATCGGTGAACCTGGTATGGTGAAGACAAGGTAGGATGATCTTCAGGGGCTTAGTGTTAGGTTTATTTAAGGGGGGTTTGGGTTAGATTAGGGGTATGTGGGTGGTGGGTTGTAATGTTGGGGGGGGGGTATTGTATGTTTTTTTTTACAGGCAAAAGAGCTGAACTTCTTGGGGCATGCCCCACAAAGGGCCCTGTTCAGGGCTGGTAAGGTAAAAGAGCTTTGAACTTTAGTAATTTAGAATAGGGTAGGGCATTTTTTTATTTTGGGGGGCTTTGTTATTTTATTAGGGGGCTTAGAGTAGGTGTAATTAGTTTAAAATTGTTGTAATATTTTTCTTATGTTTGTAAATAATTTTTTATTTTTTGTAACTTAGTTCTTTTTTATTTTTTGTACTTTAGTTAGTTTATTTCATTGTAGTTATTTGTAGGTATTGTATTTAATTTATTTATTGATAGTGTAGTGTTAGGTTTAATTGTAGGTAATTGTAGGTATTTTATTTAATTAATTTATTGATAGTGTAGTGTTAGGTTTAATTGTAACTTAGGTTAGGATTTATTTTACAGGTAAATTTGTAATTATTTTAACTATTTTAGCTATTAAATAGTTCTTAACTATTTAATAGCTATTGTACCTGGTTAAAATAAAGACAAAGTTACCTGTAAAATAAATATTAATCCTAAAATAGCTATAATATAATTATAATTTATGTTGTAGCTATATTAGGATTTATTTTACAGGTAAGTATTTAGCTTTAAATAGGAATAATTTATTTAATAAGAGTTAATTAATTTCGTTAGATGTAAATTATATTTAACTTAGGGGGGTGTTAGTGTTAGGGTTAGACTTAGCTTTAGGGGTTAATACATTTATTAGAATAGCGGCGAGATTCGGTCGGCAGATTAGGGGTTAATAATTGAAGTTAGGTGTCGGCGATGTTAGGGAGGGCAGGTTAGGGGTTAATAAATATAATATGGGGTCGGCGGTGTTAGGGGCAGCAGATTAGGGATACATAGCTATAATGTAGCTGGTGGCTCTTTGCGGTCGGCAGATTAGGGGTTAATTATTGTAGGTAGGTGGCGGTGACGTTGTGGGGGGCAGGTTAGGGGTTAATAAATATAATATAGGGGTCGGCGATGTTAGGGCAGCAGATTAGGGGTACATAGGGATAATGTAGCTGGCGGCGGCGTGCGGACGGCAGATTAGGGGTTAATAAGTGTAGGTAGCTGGCGGCGACGTTGTGGGGGGCAGATTAGGGGTTAATAAATATAATATAGGGGTCGGCGGTGTTAGGGGCAGCAGATTAGGGGTACATAAGGATAACGTAGGTGGCGGTCGGCAGATTAGGGGTTAAAAAAATTTAATTGAGTTGCGGCGATGTGGGGGGACCTCGGTTTAGGGGTACATAGGTAGTTTATGGGTGTTAGTGTACTTTAGAGTACAGTAGTTAAGAGCTTTATGAACCGGCGTTAGCCCAGAAAGCTCTTAACTACTGACTTTTTTCTGCGGCTGGAGTTTTGTCGTTAGATTTCTAACGCTCACTTCAGACACGACTCTAAATACCGGAGTTAGAAAAATCCCATTGAAAAGATAGGATACGCAATTGACGTAAGGGGATCTGCGGTATGGAAAAGTCGCGGCTGAAAAGTGAGCGTTAGACCCTATTTTGAGTGACTCCAAATACCGGAGGTAGCCTAAAACCAGCATTAGGAGCCTCTAACGCTGGTTTTCACGGCTACCGCAAAACTCCAAATCTAGGCCACTGTGTTTTATAAATGTGACATGTGAATTCGAAATAGTATTTCTAGTCTACAATTGTGTTTTATAAATGTAATATTCAAGTTCGAATGTCACATTCAAATTCAATTGTCACATTCAAATTCGAATGCCACATTTGGAATTCGAAAGTCACATTCGATTTCGAAAGTGACATTCAAAAATTGTAAACAACATTCGATAATAGAATTTTTAAGAATATTCATTCTTATTAACATTCTATTATGTAAATCGAATTTCTACAATAACATTCGTTCTAACATTCGAATTCGAATATAAACACATTCGCCAATCCCTACCAGGGACTCAATCAGAAAAAAAAGTTATTTTATTCAGCTCAGGGATATCAATGTTTTTTAAAAAAAATAAATCTATATAACATATTTTAAAATTTTTATTTTCAACAAGACAGGGAAATAATGTAATTGTCTTATCCCGTTAAAGGGACATATAGGTTGAGCTGATCTAATATAGTACCATGTAGCAGCTGGCGCTAAACAGCACACGTTGCTGTTCTCTGTGCTAATACAGATGCTAACTCACAGTATGTAGTGCATCTATTAATCAGTGCCAATGTGGCTGCGCATGCACTCAGTGCTCTCGTCATGCTGATTTAGAGTTTAAAAAAAGGCTTCACAATAGTTTCCTGAATCTACACATCACAAGTAGGGTTGCCAGGTATCCAGTATTAATCTGGACAGTCCAGTATTTTAGTAGACTGTCCAATAAAATCTCCACAATAATACAGGACACTTAAATGTCCAGTTTGTTTTAAAGTCCATGGGTTTTAGTTAAATGTAAAAGGCTCCAATGCCTTAATGAATTACTAATATATAGAAGAAATAAATAAGTGACAGTCAAAGAGTTCAGTTCAATACTGTTTATGTGTGGTGCAGCAGCTGAAGAGATAAAATTGCTGGTATGTTACTGGCAGCCATGGGGTAAAATGACTGCTCAGTTGTGAAAAAATATACAATTGGCTCAATAGTGTAACCTTCACCTGCCATTGTGCCCAGTCACAAAAATATTTTGCAGCTGACAGCCCTAATCACAAGTATATGGTAAAGTACACTTTAATGTAAACCTGTCAGGGTTTTTTCCCTGTTTTGTTTGCCATGTGCTGCTGACAGCCATTTTACTCACCACTCTTCCTGACTATGGTGCATTGTGGGGGATGCTGCTCCTTTCCTGCACTTCCTTTTATGGCCAGACTGGTGTGCATCATCTGTGTGAGACAGGATGCAGTCTCAGAATTGTGATGCCATCACTTATTATTTAAAGGGCCTCTGTTCAGTATGCTTTGCCTTTGCGTTGTCTCAGACCTGTTTGTGAGAGTTCCTGTGTATTACCTGACTGTCTGACGTCCTTCCTGGTTCCTGATCCCTGGCTTGTTCCTGACTCTGCTGTTTTCCTTGTTCCTGATTCCGGCTCGTCTGACTATTCGCTTTGGCTCCTGACTCGGCTCGTCTGACTACCAGCTCTGGTTTTGACTCCTGGCTTGTTATTTGACTTGTGGACTTTTTATTATTTTTTTGATATTAATAAAGGTGTGATTATTTTTGCACTTCTCATCTCAGTCTGATTCCAGGCACCGTGACATTACGCAAAGGCCATGAATCCTGATGGTGCTAATAATACAACTTTACCTGCCATCATTTTCAGGATTGATGAACAGGATCACCGCTTGGATCAATTTGCACTAGCCCTGCAAACCCTGCTGACTCGCATGGCACATTTGGACCAAAGTGTCCCACAAGTTATGGCTGCTCCTGTTTCCGCTGCTGCACCTAGTCCTACCAGGAGCATGTCCGGTTCTGCACCTCAAAAGACTGATATCTGTTTTCTAATATCTGTTTTCTTTTCAGTGTTATACAAAAAACATTGGAGGGTGGGATATGGCCTGCTAGCCACAGCTTAAAGGGTAAACTAAAGTCATATTTTTTTCATGATTCAGGTAGCGCACACAATTTTAAAAACTTCCCAATTACATTATATTATGAAATTGGGATCAACTTTTTGAAAACCTTTTGAGGATCCTACTGAGCATGTGCATGAGAAATTAGTGTATACATATATGTGTCTATGATTGGCTAGTGGCTGTCACATGATACAAGGGGGCAGCAAATGAAAGAAATTTCTCATTTATGAGAAAAAAAATCTACTACTTATTTGAAATTCAGATCGATTGCATTACCTTTTTATCATACATGTTGGTTATGATATTCTACCATATTTAATGGTTCGTTAAGCTTCTCTGGTCTAGGGCAAGTGCTGATGAGCTTCAGCTCTCTCCCCTTCATCTGACTTGCACATGTTGGAACTACTATCATGTTTGTGTTGAGTTCTCATTCTCCTGTCTGTTATAGGAAAGTGATGATTTATGACCTGCTTCTGAGTCTGTCTGTATCTGACCATAACAACAGATATCCTGCGTCATGGTTTTAAAGATCCCTGAGTTTGCTTTAAATCTTTACACTTCCTATGTTAATGACCATTTTCAGACTGTTTCTCTAGTATCTAAAACTATCTGATCTTTGAGCTATTTTTCATTTCTTGTCTGACAATATTCGGGCAAAAATCTGGATTTTCCATTGCAGTTTTGTTAATATCATGCACTCAGCGCTAAGACGTCTGCATTACATTATTTGCTTGAATTTAAAAGTTGCATTTGATATTATTTTCTAAATAACAGATCTAATCCCACCTGTTGCAGATCTGGGTCTTCATCTAGACTGCAACTAAAGCAAAGGTACTGGGGTAGCTCTATACTTTTGGGGTGCAAAATGTTGAGCACAAAGTTGCCAGGGAATAAAGAGTGAATCATTATCCTCTGCCCCTTATTCATAATCCTGCCTCCTGTATTTACCCCTCGTACAGCACTAGGTATTTAAAAGAGGCTCTAGTTTGCAGATTCAGGGCAGTTGGTGCCTTTGAGTGTGTAACAAATGAATGACACATCCCCCAACACCCCACTAGAATCACCAAGATGGAAATTGTCTACTAATTCAGAGTGTGTTGTGAGATTTAATTGTCTGCCTGTTAATGAAATGTGTTATTTAGTGATCTTATCTATAGTAATATTTGGAAACAGATTAATAAAACAGATTACATTAGAATAAAACAAATTGTTCTTTTTGTATTGATGAAGTCCATCTGTTATGAAGCTTCTCATTTCTGGTAAAAAACAAACAAAAAAACTTGCAGACAGGCTGGAAGCAAACTGTGTTCAATGAATTGGAATAGCCCTGTTCCCATTCAAGTTAAAGGGTATGTTATCTTCATCTTAGAAACCTAAGGTAAGTGGCCTGTTCTGGGGTTTCAGATCTATTTAAATGCCTTTGAATTTGAAAACACAGCAGAAAGCCACGTTAAGCACATAACAGGGGAAATCTGGTGAATTAATATAAAAATCTTACTAGATTAGAACACTGTGAATTACCTAGCTAAACTCTCAATGACACAGTAATAAGAGATAAGAGACGTCTATTTTCTCCAAAGTTACACTGATGGACATTAGATAAGAATTCTGTACAACTGATAATAGATTCATTTATTGTAATGTGCCTTTATGCACCTACCAGCTGCATTTTTATCAAGGCACCAGGATTACTAAATGTTGAAACATATGATGGTTATATTGTAATGTAGTGTGATAAAAATATCACTGGCTAACACCAAGTATAAGACCATGAATTCATCTTGTTGACTTTAAATCAATGCTTTTGACAGCCTTGAAATTTTTTAGGGCTCTGGCTTCACAATATCTCTGAGCCGGCCCTATTGGCAATCTCACACAACACGCAGCGGGCAGGGTTGCTTGTTACGATCAATGATCCTGAATATTTAATGAAATCATTAATTGTAGTTGACATGATGAGAATCCGAAGGGGTTTAGCGTTAGTTTACTTCTCATTCGCTGTAGCCGGAGCCGTCTGATCTGTGCTGCAACTTGTCTTATGTTCTTTTCTTTATTTCTGACATAAACTTATTAGTGTAACACATTTTCTAGCACTCATTAGGGCCTTGTGGATTAGCATTTATTTGGTGACGGAGAAAGTGTTACAAATACTACTAATTGATTTACTGTGTAGGAAGGATAATTACTTTCCAAGACAGCAGCCCTGCAAATGTATACCAGGAAAATTGTCCCATTATTCACTTGCTAAGGGGCATGGGCTTCTTGCAGGTATATAATAACCATGCAAAAGGTACATGCAAGCGTTAATGTGAGTGACCGCTGAAAGCAGCCCCCAATTCATTCAAATCGACCCTAGTTTTTTGTTTTTAACGGGTTTAAAGCAACATTTTATGTAAAAAATGTCTCTCATTTACATCAGAGAAAACTCATATTTATATATATATCTTTAAACCAATATATACACGTCATATTTAAATCCATATACCTAGATTACGAGTTTTGCATTGCGGCTTTTAACGCTGAAAAAATGGCAATTTCAGCGTAAAAGCAGGAATGCACTATTGGGAGTTGTGTCAGTATAGCTATACCGCAAGCATTTTAGCCTGTAACGCAAAGTCAATCCCACACTCAAAAAATGACATTTTGCGTGGGATTTCCATAGCGTATTACAGGTTGTGCGGTGAGGCTAAAATGCTTGCGTTACAGCCTATACCGACACGATCCATACTGCCATCTGAGAGCAGTAGTTATGAATTTTGTGTAACAAAAATGTTTCACAAAACTCATAATTAAACTGTTACAAAGTACACTAACACCCATAAACTACATAATAAACCCTAAACCTCCACCCTCCCGCATTGCAAACACTAAATTAAACCTATTAACCCCTAATCTGCCGCCCACCCACATCGCCAACACTATTTAAATATATTAACCCCTATTCTCCTGCACCCCGACATCGCTGCCACTATAATAAAGTTATTAACCCCTATTCCGCCGCTCCTCAACATCGCTGCCACTAAATAAAGTTATTAACCCCTAAACCTCCGGCCTCCCACATCTCCGCCACTAAATAAACCTATTAACCCCAAAAACCGCCGGCCCCCCACATCACAAAACACTAAATTAAACTATTAACCCCTAAACCTAACACCCCCCTAACTTTAAATTAAAATTACAATATAACTCTATTTAAATAAATAAAAACTTACCTGTGAAATAAATATAAACCTAACATTAAACTATAAATGTACCTAACATAACTAATCTAATAAAATAAAAAATTCTACCAATTAAAATATCTAAATTACAAATTTAAAAAAACCTAACACTAAGAAAATTTAAAAAAAAAATCTAAATTACAACTAAAAAAAAAGCAAATCCTACGAAAAATTTAAATAATCTAAGTTTACCAAAAATAATTAACACTAAAATCACGAAAAATAAAAAACACTAAGATTACAAAAAAAATAGGGGGGCGGAGCCTACAGTTGTTGCGGCAGGACATGTTTTTGAAGAGCTCCTGATTACTTATTTCATTTTTGAGATAAAATTACTATCTAGTACAGTATAACAAGACTGACAGATTCTGGAAAGCACTCTTAAACTTTGTTCCTGACCTATGTTCTTCAACTAGACTTTTCAACCGTGTAACAGATTTATATGACGAGACCAGTGAGGCCTACTCTGCAGTCGTGACACGGAGAAGTTGGGGCTACCGCATAATACCCCCCCCAGATACTGGGTTACAAGCTCAACTGAAGCATATGAACATTCTTTTCAACTTACTCTAATAATTAAGGCTATTTTATATAGTGCTTACTGCAAAACATCATGGAGGATATCGGTATGGAGATACAAACCCTCATTATGGAGTTTAAAGAGGCAATAACTAGGGACGTGGATTGCTTGATAAAGAGCTCTAATACTACGGGGATATTACACCTGGACCGCCCGCTGTTACTTCTAAGCAAGCCGACACATGTAGAACAACCGGGTCAGGCTATCAAGTGTGCAGAGCTGATCTGGAGCGGCCCGGCCTCGTGGGATGCGGCTGGCCCCGAGGTCTGGATTGCAGACCTTTCAACTCCCACCATTGCTTTGCAGGAAAATTCAACAGGTCAGTTTGGTGCAGCAGATTTGGGATTAGGGAGCTTTAACCACCCGATCACAGATCACTGCTCTCTAGTCTGGGAAGCTGATGTGGCTGTAGTCCCTGAACGCTTCATTGAAGCGATAAGTCCTGCTACATTGCCCTCCATAGTGGAACCTTACTTTGGAGTCATTGGGGAGACAGACGCAGGAGCTGTTTCGGGATCTCATGTAACCTCGCTGAGGCTAATGTTATGGACTATCGAGGAGGTACTATCTATACTAATTTTGCATGTAAGCCCATTCATAGATTGTAATAGCCGACTGTACTGTCTTGGGCCCGGATGGTTGAAACAGAGCCCACAGGCGGCTAGGAGAGCACCTCTATACCGCTCTGGAATCGGCTAATGTACATTCTCAGCAATACCGGACTGATACAGGGTTTTTTACTGTCGCACGGCTCTCCTAGTATTATGATACGCACCAGTCTTTACTTTGTCATGGACGGTGTTGATTGAAGTTTATTTGCAATATATTTCATACAGGGCTATGAGGCAGACAACGCTATGGCATTTATGGTTGTACATAGATTTCACTGTACTTAACGTTATGATGCCACTATAAGTATTGGGTCCTAGGATCCTAATTCTGTCCGCCATTAGCTCAGACTGTCAGGGGGTTAAGCTCTATCACAATGTTTGGGATTTTTACTTTGTACTCTGACCCTCTTTACTCCTAGTACCTAGGATAGATGTGGGATAGTTGCTTGAGTCGGTCGTACTATATCTATCATATGTACTTGATATCTTGTTAGGAAATGCAGAAACATATTGAATGCTTAATATAAGTTCCACTGCTCCCTTTTTGTTTTCTATCTTCCTGTTTGGTATTTGTTTTCATATTGGGAAGTGAAGTGTTATGGCTGTCATGGCAGCAATATATAGATCTTCTTTAACTGTATAACTTCTGTTATAGCCTTCTTTGCATGTTTATAATGGGATTTTTCTTTATTGTAAGAGCTGGGTACTTAAATCTCATGTATTCTCATTATCACCATATGCACCCTCATTTGTTCAGACGCAGCAATTCGATTCTTCTAATGTGTTTTAAAGCCTATGTTAACGTATTGGATGATGGTTTGATGTGGCAGCTATGATAGTACCCAATAGTCCTCATGTACTCATGTTACCCCTGTTGTTACCTCCTCTGCACACTCATGCTAATATTTTTGTTTGTTATAAGAGCTGTGCACTTAATACTTATGCATTCCCATTATTATTATATATAGTCTTGTTTGTTCAGGCATAGTAGTTCCATTCCAAAGTTGCCTTATCTTGATATTTATGAAGGTATCTTATAGCTAAATACAGGCTTTAGATGGCCTACAATATAATGTTACTAGTAATATAAACTTTGTCTGCCGTATGTCTGCATCAGTAAAGAAAACCTCCCTACAGACCTACAGCTTACATTACAATATGCTTACACCATAAGTGAAATACTGATCATTAGCTGGATCTATGCAACAATTGACTATAAATTTGCGTCAGCCTAGTCTTGTCTCTCTCCAGACATATGTGAACGTTTATGACCCCTTCTAATACTAACTATAGGGATGATGACCTTTTTTTTTTTATAATATAATTTTAAATATATATAAGATATCATATTATTTCAATCCTTAGGTCCAAGAGTGGCCTATTTATTATTATTTTTTTTTTTTTCTCTCTCCTCCTTAAAGTCCCCCATCATATCTATAATGCAGTCCAGGTGGTCCAAAAGAGGCCTCGTTAGTTCTTTGGGGGAAGCACTTTAATTCCATATCATATATTATTATACTTTAGGAGGTCATGTTCTATCAGAAAACTGAGGTTCAATGCTCAATTTGTATTTTCATTTTTAAGCAATATATGTGTCAATGGACGATGTTATATGGTGACTATCTAACTGTCAATTTTATGTTTGGCATGATGCTTTATGTAACCACTTGCTTGTATTATCTTTCTTATAACCTCAATAAAAAAAAAAAAAAAAAAAAAAAAGATTACAAAAAAAATAAACGAAATGATCAAAAATAAAAACAATTACACCTAATCTAATAGGCCTATAAAAACAACCCCTAGCCTACAATAAACTACCAATAGCCCTTAAAAGGGCCTTGTGTAGTGCATTGCTCTAAAGAAATCAGCTATTTTACCTGTAAAAAAAAAATACAAAGTTTCCCCAACAGTAAAAGCCACCACCCAACCAACCCCCCAAAATAAAAAAATCTTACTCTGAAAAAAACCTTTGCTACCCATTGCCCCTAAAGGGGCATTTGTATGGGCATTGCCCTTAAAAAGGCATTCTGCTCTTTTGCATTGCCCTTAAAAGTGCATTCAGCTTTTTTTTCAAAGCCCAAACCATAATCTTAAAAAAGAAACACCTAAACCCCCCCAAAAAAAATCCTAACACTAACCCCAGAAGATCTACTCACGGTTTTTGAAGTCCGGACATCCATCTCCATCCAGGTGGCGAGGTCTTCATCCAGGCTGCGAGATATTCATCCATCACGGGGGCGTCTTCTATCTTCATCCAGGCAGCACAGAGCGGAGCCATCCTTGAAGCCGATGCCATCCTGCGCAGAGCATCCTCTTCATACGGTCGGCGCCGTACACTGAAGTTGAATGCAAGGTAGCCATTTCAAAATGGGGTAACTTGCATTCCTATTGGCTAATTTGATTCTTCAAATTCAAATCAGCCAATAGGATGAGAGCTTCTGAAATCCTATTGGCTGTTCAAAACAGCCAATAGGATGAGGGCTACTGAAATCCTATTGACTCGCCGCCTGGATGAATACTTTTCGCGCCTGGATGGAGATGGATGTCCGTACTTCAGAAACCGTGAGTAGATATTCTGGGGTTAGTGTTAGGTTTTTTTTGTTTGTTTTTGGGTGTTTTTTATTTTAGATTAGGGCTTTGAAAAATAGCTAAATGCCATTTTAAGGGCAATGCCAATACAAATGCCCCTTTAGGGGCAATGGGTAGATTAGGTTTTTTTTATTTTGAGGGGTTGGTTGGGTGGTGGGTTTTACTGTTGGGGGGACTTTGTATTTTTTTACAGGTAAAAGAGCTGATTTCTTTAGGGCAATGCCCTACAAAAGGCCCTTTTAAGGCCTATTGGTAGTTTATTCTAGACTAGGGGGTGTTTTTATTTTGGGGGGGCTTTTTTATTTTTATAGGGCTATTAGATTAGGTTTAATTGTTTTTATTTTTGATAATTTCGTTTATTTTTTGTAATCTTAGTGTTTTTTTATTTTTCGTTATTTTAGTGTTAATTATTTTTGGTAAACTTAGATTATTTAAAATTTTCGTAGGATTTTAGGTTGTATTTAGTTGTAATTTAGATTTTTTAATTTCTTTCCTAAAATATGGTGAGTCCACTACATCATCAATTACTAGTGGGAATATCTCTCCTGTCCAGCAGGAGATGGCAAAGAGCACCACAGCAAAGCTGTTAAATACCACTCCCCTTCCCATAATCCCCAGTCATTCTTTTTTTTTTTTTTTTTTTTTTTCATAAAAAACTACTTAACTAGGCAGTTTTTAAGGGTTAAAAGTGGCGGGTGTGGGGTGTTAGAAACAAAAACCGGCACTGAAAAATGCCTTTACATTGCGGTCTACGGGAACTGTGTGTTCCTTGTAAATATACATGTATATGCTTACATACATATATATTTATATTTGCTGTGCATCGCTGGGCGACTTACCCCCTTCGCTGAGCTTAGGTTCTGTGCCGTGTATGATGGCATCAGAACAAGACTCCCATTGGAGCTAATGGAAGCGTGCTCTCGCAAGGTCACGTTCGCATTGCACCTAACTCGTAATATCAGCGCACATTTGCTCTGGTATTACTTAGTTGAGTGCAACAAGCAATATTTTGCGTTCAACTTTTAATCTGGCCAAAAAATGTGTGTGTTGTACATAAAATATACCTAGGTACCTGTTGCTCGCTGACTGATAGAGACACATGTAAGAGCTCTGCAGGGTTGTAAGAAGACATTGTAAGTCATTGGGCCCCATGCATGAAATGACAGCAGGTAGAGAATGTCCCCTGGTACTGAACCTTGTGCAATCGCTCCTATACTCTTATGCAAACAATTGTACAAGGGCAGGGGATGTCAATCACCCCAGTCAGATCATTTCTGTGAAGTTTATAATCTGCCACCTCTGATGTGGTGGAGAGCTTAGGAAGTAACACAAATTGTGGGTGCAGGTTTGGATGAGCAAGTCCTGAAAGCCCTGAAGATGCCCTTGTGAGTTATTCTATATACCACTCTGCATTTTTAGAAAAGTGCCTTGTTCTCATTTCACCTATGTCAATGAAAGCAATTGTCCTATATCCATTCCATTCCAATCAAGCAGAAATGCTGTATGCAAGTGACTTTGTTTTCTTACCCATTTCAATCCATTAGAAGAGCTATTGTTTGAAAGAATAAAACCACCCAAATCCCATATATGCTTTAACTAGAAAATATGGGTAACCTGCAGAAAATAAGAACTAAGAATATCACGGTTTTCAGTGTTATACAAAGAGTTTCCCAGACTGCTGTATTGTGTGAAATGCTAGTGAAGTTAGTAGTACTATACAAAGACACATGAAAACCAAAGAATATGCTTGTGGGTACCAAAGCAAGACTATGAGCTCTATTTATTCCTACATACTCTTTGCATACTGATTTGCTAAGATTCTTAGAATTAAATCACCCTTTACAGAGCTACTGAAGGGTGAGACTCACTGAATAATTCTTTAAATGATAAATTAACCGGTTCATTGCTGGATGGCTTCACTTTCACATGATTTTGTTGTTGTATACCAGTGATAGCGAACCTTGGCATTCCAGATGCTTCAGAACTTCATTTTCCATGATGCTTAGGCACTCTGAAGTCCAGTCGAGCATCATGGGAAATGTAGTTCTGAAGCATCTGGAGTGTCCAGGTTCGCCATCACTGCTGTATACAATTCTGAAACTTCTAAGTTACATAAAAAAAAATCAAATAAATAGGGGTCTATTTATGTAGGGGTGAACAGACATGATCCGCTATAGAGAATCATGTCCGTCGCACATTGATAAATGCTGACAGCATACGCTGTCGGCATTTATCATTGCACCAGCAGTTTTGGTGAACTGCTTGTGCAATGCCGCCCCCTGCAGATTTGCAGCCAATCGGCTCCTAGCAGGCGGTGTCAATCAACCCTATCGTATTTGATCGGGCTGATTGCTGTCCGCCACCTCAGAGGTGGCGGATGAGTTAAAGAGCAGCGGTCTTAGGAACTCAGTCTGAACTGAAGCGGAGAGGGTCGGAAGCAGCATCCACTGCTGACCCCATAGTCTGTAATTAAAGACAGTTTGTTTTAATAGATTGAAGCAAACACAAAGGAAATCTCAACATATTGACAAAACATTATACATTTTATACAATTTCATTTTTTTTATTAACAATCAAATAACTGAAAGATGAATAATGTTATTAACTCCTTGTTGGTGAAGTTAAAATGATACAAACCCAAGGAAACCCCAAAAATCAATCACCTGATATTTGTGGGGTTGGCCATGCTAGACGTACAGAGCTCCATTTATAAAGCTGCAGATATATATAGGAAATAGAAGGGGGGGGGGTTATTGGATATATATACAGTATATATATATTTAGTATACATTAACCATTTCATTGCTGGATTGCTTAGTTTTGCACTGCTACTTTTGCATTATCGTGCACTGGCATTACACAGTGGAGAGCAAATATCGCTTTCGTGAAAGTAGTATTTGGCGCTCCACTTGTAATCTGGCCCGCTGCATATACTCCTTAAACTTCTGGGTAACATGTTGTACAATTTTGGCTCTGAGTAAAAATCAAATAAATAGTCTGTAATTAAAGGCAGTTTGTTTTAATAGATTGAAGCAAACACAAAGGAAATCTCAACATATTGACAAAACATTATACATTTTATACAATTTCATTTTTTTAATTAACAATCAAATAACTGAAAGATGAATAATGTTATTAACTCCTTGTTGGTGAAGTTAAAATGATACAAACCCAAGGAAACCCCAAAAATCAATCACTAGATATTTGTGGGGTTGGCCATGCTAGACGTACAGAGCTCCATTTATAAAGCTGCAGATATATATAGGAAATAGAAGGGAGGGGGTTATTGGATATATATACAGTATATATATATTTAGTATACATTAACCATTTCATTGCTGGATTGCTTAGTTTTGCACTGCTACTTTTGCATTATCGTGCACTGGTATTTGGCGCTTCACTTGTAATCTGGCCCGCTGCATATACTCCTAAAACTTCTGGGTAACATTTTGTACAATTTTGTCTCTGAGTAAAAATCAAATAAATAGTCTGTAATTAAAGGCAGTTTGTTTTAATACTTTGCTGAAAACACAAAGGAAATCTTTACAAAACAAGCTGAAATATTCCCAGTTGTTGAAAAGAAGATATTGACAAAACATTATAAATTTTTATAGAATTTCTTTGTTTTAAAATAACAATCAAACAACTGAAACATCAATACTTTTATTAACTCTTAGCTGCAGGGCAGGATATTAGTCTTGTTTTGTGAGAAGTAAAATTCATTTGTATTGATGAGATTCAAGCTGGGTGCGCAGAAATTCTTATCAACCCACATGCATTTTGAAATGGCTTGCTCCTGTGATCCGATACATTTTATTTCATGTGGCATTACTAGACAATAAGGAATCAGGTTCATTTAATTAGTCTCATTATGTCCTTTTGGGCAGCGAGCATCAGAAGACAAAATACACTAAGAGAAGGTCATACTTTTGATAGAGAGAAGTCCTAATGCTTGGCAGATTAATGCATAGAATTGCTTGTGTACTTGACATTTTAAAAGTGAAATTAAGGATATTAAATACTAAGAGCCCTATTCTCAGAAACTCACCGTCATGAAGTAAAATCATGGGCAACCTTACATAATTCTTTTAAAAGTCCTGGCAAGTGGCACGCGCCCCCTCATAAACAGTAATGAAACTCTCTGGGAAGAGGACTATCCTTTATACAAATACTAATAAAACTGCATTGTTTTCAGCGTACTTTAACTTATAGGGGCAGATTAAGCAGCGGATGCTGCTTTATCTGCCCGTAGTTTCCAGATCACCGGAAACGGCAGTTAAGAAGCAGCGGTTGTAAGACTGCTGCTCCTTAACGTGTCCTCCACCTTCTAGGACTGCAATCATCCTGATCAGATACGATAAGGATGATTGACTCCCCCTGCTAGCGGCTGATTGTCCGCGAATGTGCAGGGAGTGGCATTGCAAAAGCATTTCTAGTTAAATGCTTGTGCAATGATAAATGCCCACAGCGTATGCTGTCAGCATTTAGCGATGTCGGGTGGACATGGTTCGCTATAGTGCATCATGTTGCCCGACATTTGGTAAATTGACCCCTTACTACTAGTTTTACGTACATTACTTTTTTATCACATCGAAAAGGCCAATCGTGTATTGTAAATCAAACTTGTTAGCATACATTTGGCAAGATAAAACAACAAGGCTTGCAGGTGTAACATGCTTACAGAATATAACAAGACCTGTGAGAGAACTTCAGACACACCCAACAAATGTTCCATCTATGCTTTCTTGTTTGATTTTAGAGGCTCATTTTATATTAGGAAAATAAAGTATACTTTGCGTTTTAAACTTTTAGTATAAACTTTAATTTCAAAATTGCATTGAACTTAAAGCTTCAATTGATAGCAAAGGGTGTGATATCCATATTGTGACCCTGCTCTACTAAAAGCGCTCAGTATGGTACTACTATCTGGCATTAAGGTGAATGGTAAAAAAGATTTACCAGGGAATCTTAAGGAGGCTGACATTTTTTTAGCTTGCCCTAAACTTTCAATGGATAGCGTAGAGTACACTATCATAACTCATTTTATAAATGGTAAGTTGAGCGCAATACAAAATAGTGCTGGAAAATGTAGCACTTTTAGAGACCTGGGGGCCGAATTACTATGATGTGGGCTGACATGATCTGCTCGATATTGCTAAATGCCGACAGCATTTGCTGTCAACATTTAACATTGCACAAGCATTTCTAGTGAAATGCTTGTACAATGCCGCCCCAGCAGATTCGCGGCCAATCGGCCACTAGCAGGGGGCGTCAATCAACCCAATCGTATCTGATCGGGCTGATGGCTGTCCGCCACCTCAGAGGTGGTGGACGAGTTAAGGAGCAGCAGTCTTAGGACCGCTGCTTCTTAACTTCTGCTTCAGGTGGACCTGAAGCAGAGTGGGTTGGAAACAGCATCCGCTGCTTCATAAATCGACCCCCTGAAGTCAAGTTTTAAGGTTAGAATATGCATAACAAAACACAAGTATAATATATCATATTAAAGTATTTCACTCATACATTTATATAAATATATAAATATATACTGTATATCTATATTTATATATCTATCTATCTATCTATCTATCTATCTATATATATATGTGTGTGTGTGTGATTTAAACAGACATGGGGGCCTATCTATCAAGCTCCGTACGGAGCTTGAGGGCCCGTGTTTCTGGCGAGCCTGCAGGCTCGCCATAAACACCAGTTATGAAACAGCGGTCTATAGACTGCTGCTCCATAACCCTGTCCGCCTGCTCCGATTGGCTGCGAATCTGCAGGGGGTGGCGTTGCACCAGCAGCTCACAAGACCTGCTGGTGCAATGCTGAATACGGAGATCGTATTGCTCTCCGCATTCAGCGATGTCTGTCGGACCTGATCCGCACTGTCCGATCAGGTCCGACAGACATATGATAAATAGGCCTCATGGTATATGATAACATGTTGGACGTGGAAGGGTTGAAAGGTGTATATATGTATGTGTGTGTAGATATGTGTATATGCATATATGTATATGTGTGTACATATTTGTGTGTGTGTTTGTATGTGTGTAGATATATGTGTGTATGTATATATGTGTATGTGTGTGTTTGTATGTGTGTAGATATATATGTATGTATGTGTGTGTGTAGATATATATGTATATGTATATATGTGTATGTGTGTGTGCATATGTATGTGAATGTATATATGTGCACACATATAGACATACATACACATGTATGCATACACAAATACACACACATATATATCAATAGAAAACCATGGCCTAAACGTTTAGTGATGAACTCCACTATTTAAATTTCAGCTTAGCGTACCTTTGGGTTAGTGCTTGAGTGATAGCCTAAATTAGATTTTTAATGCACTCCCCATAGAAGTCTATTATTTAAGGTATTTAGCTTCCCGCACTATACGACACCCAGATATTAGTGAACTATAGGCTGTAGCTCCATTGCTAACATATTAGTATGAATTTGTAATATTAACACATAAATAAAAGCACTACTGATTTCACTTGAGTTGCGTTAGCTTACAATAGTGCTAATATTTTTGCTCTATACATAAGGGGGGCAATTTATATGCTTTAATTATATGCTTTAATCTCATATGTTTTTTTTATAAATTATTATGAATGCTATAATTTGTACATAGATCTTTGCACATACTTGTATATACATATATATATATATATATATATATATATATATATATATATATATATATATATATATATATGTGTGTGTGTGTGTGTTATGTCAGAAATCTTTTGCAAACATATTTACATGTCCCTAAATTACTTTTTTTGTTCTAAACAATGTTGTCTTTCATATCTCTGTGTTTATTTATACCAATATATGTACAGTATATAGTGTAAATTTATTATAATTCTGAGCAGGAATAATTGCGAATATAACATGTAATCAGGGTATCATATGTATTTATTTGCAATCAATGGAACTTTTAAGAGCTGGGACAGTTTTCTCTCTGTACCTGTGTAACCCCTCCTGATTGCAATCTAGTTTTAAAAACCACCCTTCACAGGTGTTATAAAATGGGCTGGCATATAAAATGGCATTTCTTACTGAAAAATAAATTCAAGAGAAGGAAGAAATTCACTGAAAATAGCATGACAGTAAAGAGGTGGATTGAAAACTATTTACGCTGCATCGGAATACACGCAAGCGTACCTGTTAAATGTTTGATAAATTGGGAAAAGTGTCAAATAGAGTTGAATGTGAATTTGAAACATCTATAATGACGCAAGCATCGTGATTTACTGATCTTGCCGCTTTGATAACTACGGTGGATCAATCTCGTGACAAATACAACGCGAAATTCAAGCGTATTTTCAGTTGACGCTTTGATAAATTGAGACCATAACCTAGACCTTTGAGTGTGTACATTAAACATGGTTTTTCCTTTGCACCTTGAATAAGAATTTTATTGTATAATTTAAATAAAAATGTAGCAGTTTTTTTATACACTTTTTTTTGCGTATAACATAAATTGTAATGCGTATTTTAATTATGATTTTACTTTATACTTTCAATGCAGTTCTTCAAGCTGCTTATTTTGTTGAGCACTACACTTTAATTTATTTCACTCTCCACATACACAAAGATAGGGAACTAGTATTATCTCATTTGCTTTGTTCTTTTGGTATCCTTTGTTGAAAATAGTACCTAGGTAGACTCTGGAGCAGCAATGCACTACTGGGAGCTAACTAGGGATTTGTGGATGCACATATATGCCTCTTGTCATTGGCTCACCAAATGAGTTCAGCTAGCTCCCAGTAGTGCATTGCTGCTCCTTCAACAAGACAATCTGAAACCCCCAAATCTTCAATGTTGCTGAACCCTCCCAATGGGTCAGATACACAAAACACAACATACAAGATAAGGGCAGCGCTACAAAGCAATTAAAGGAACCCACTATGGAAACAACAATATAATAAAAATAATAAAATAAACAGAAATACTAGTATAGAAAAAAAGGATTTCTATATAAATAGATCTAATATGATCTTGAGTATCAATAAAGTTACATCAGAAATGCTAATATAAAGTGGGGTAGTGGAGTCTAAAAATACGTATGTAAATATCAATATATATCAATAAATACAATAAAATCCCCCCCCCCCCAAAAAAAAAAAAAAATGAATAAATTAAACAACAATAGATATAAATAAAAGGGTATATATTTGAACATTCATCAAGACAAATAAAACATATTCCTAAGTTGCTCAAATATATCCGGATATATAACTATGATATAACTAAAACAATCAGAAGATAAAAATACTAAATTAGATCTATAGACCAAGTGCTAAAAATAGCGCAAAAAATAAAAAATATAAAAAGAGGAAAAGACACAGAAAAATAATTGGAGTCTTGAAATTCCTCTATCAATAAAAAATGATGAAATGATTAAATAATATGGCCCATATTTATCAAGCTCCGTACGGAGCTTGAAGGGCCGTGTTTCTGGCGAGTTTGAAGACCGCTGCTTCATAACCCTGTCCGCCTGCTCTGAGCAGGCGGACAGGAATCGCCGGAAATCAACCCGATCGAATACGATCGGGCTGATTGACACCTCCCTGCTGGCGGCCGATTGGCCGCGAATCAGCAGGGGGCGGCGTTGCACCAGCAGCTCTTGTGAGCTGCTGGTGCAATGTTAAATGCGGAGCGTATTGCTCTCCGCATTTAGCGAGGTCTTGCGGACCTGATCCGCACTGACAGCTCAGATCCGGAAGACCTATGATAAATAGGGGTCTATGTGTTCAGAGGTATAAATCCAAAGGTGAGTTAAAGTGATATCACTGTAATTGCAAAAAATATTATATTCAAAAAATATATATGCCAAAAAGTTTATAAGGCAGTTTGTACAAAGTATTAACCAGTTTATAGTGATTTTAAATTGTTAAAAAACTTGTGCTTTAACGTGGATTAGCATGGATTCCGGTGAATACCAATATAGGTTGTGAGAAAGTGATAAGTTGAACCTCCTGGTCCGTTATTATGATTAGATACGAGTATACCTTAAAATCGCAATGTTATAGCAATACCCTCTATCTGCGTCATGTGTGTCAGCTGTGTCAGTTGCGTGATCACACTGAAATCTTGGAGGGATGTCCTTGAATGATGTCCTTATTAAAGTTGCTCTATGCTTTTATAGAGGTGAAGAGTGGAAGATAATGTTCAGTCTCAAAACCGGTACGGGATATCCTCTCCCCCTGCAAGTTGGGGTCGTAAACTGCTGCTGCTTTCACCTGGGCTTAGAAAGTTTAAATGAGTGAATGCCAATCAGGGTCCGACTCTACACGTTTCAGCTACGAAAGTCTTTATTAAGACTCCCTGATTGGCTGTTGGGTCTCTCCTTTTGTAGGGCACATTTTTAACCCTTTCATGGCATATTAATGGTCATGATCTTTAATTTACAGATTCTTCTGTGTTAATGAAGATGATGATATTAATTTATTGATTGTTTTATGTATCAGTAATTTATTTATCATTGTTTTGATTGTGAAAAATAAAAACAAAAAATAAAAAATAAAACACCAAAGAGATATTGGCCTCTAGTTATCAAGGTCTGGCGGATCTGATCCGACAGTGCGGATCAGGTCCGCCAGACCTCGCTGAATACGGCGAGCAATACGCTCGACGTATTCAGCATTGCACCAGCAGCTCACAAGAGCTGCTGGTGCAACGCCGCCCCCTGCAGACTCGCGGCCATTCGGAGCTTGATAGATAGACCCCAATGTCTGTATCTAGGATTCAAACCTCTGTCCTAGTGGTGTCCATCCTAGTCCAAAATTATTTCTTTACTCACACTGCTATTTGTTTAAGCAGGTGATCTTGGTTGTTTTGCCTCTTATAAGTCCTTTTATATTGTTATTGATTTTCAAAATTCTATACATAAATTTTCTTATTGTCTCATCAGGGAATATAACTTTCATTTACAGTGAGATATATCTTCTAAGAAGCATAGTGTTAACCACATGGCCACCCTACTAATGCCTCTTCCACTTGGGCATTCAGTGATGTCTGTCGGACATGATACGCTACAGCGTATCATATCGGACAGGCATTGGTAAATCTACCCCATAGTAACAGACAGATACACACACACACACAGACACACACAGAGTTATATACATACGCAGGCACACACAAATAAACAAACACAGACACATAAACACAGACACACACCTAGTCACAGACATGTAGACACACACAGAGTTATGCACATACACACACACACATACATGGGCACAAACACACACATAGTTACAGACACACACACATAAACACACAACACCTAGTCACAGACATGTAGACACACACACAGAGTTATGCACATACACACACATACATGGTCACACACACACATAGTTACAGACACGCATACTTACGCACACACAGAGTTATGCACATACACACACATACATGGGCACACACACACACATAGTGACAGACACACACACACTTACGCACACACAGAGTTATGCACATACACACACACACACGCATACATAGGCACACACACACACATAGACACACACACATAGTTACAGACACACATACACTTACGCACACACAGAGTTATGCACATACACACACATACATGGGCACACACACAAATAGTTACAGACACACATACTTACGCACACACAGAGTTATGCACATACACACACATACATGGGCACACACACACACATAGTTACAGACACACACACACTTACGCACACACAGAGTTATGCACATACACACATACATAGGCACACACACACATAAACACACACACATAGTTACAGACACACATACACTTATGCACACACAGAGTTATGCACATACAAACTGTCACGTGCGCATACAAACACCCCTACCCCAAATACAGATTTCTTGAAACAATACTTTCCCCCACACAATATTATGGTAAGTGCTGAAAGCCAACAGAACTAAAGGCAATAGCTAGCTGAATAAACTGTAAGCTCTATGGGCAGTCTCTTATTATACCCCCCTAGAAGCTTCTTGGGCAAAATCTCCCATTATATACCTGTATAATACTTGTAAAATTATTGTAAGCGTCTTATAAATATAGCCTCAAAAAATGTGCTGCCCCCTACTATCTGTTGCCCTAGTCAAGTGCCTTGTTTGCTTAGGCCAAAGTACGCCACTGGTTAAAAATATATATACCCTGAAAGCATTTCTTAGCACAGGAACATCATGTTTAATGTGCTTTATTTAGATTAAACAAAGAAAAAAGGGTTTTGATGTTTCTTTAAATGGAATATTATTTCCCAGCAAACACCTGGGACTGCTTCCACCACTGCCACAGTTTTGTCCCATCATGCATCCTGGTATTTGTACAATTCGTACAAT
Source organism: Bombina bombina (assembly GCF_027579735.1). Taxonomy (NCBI): domain Eukaryota; kingdom Metazoa; phylum Chordata; class Amphibia; order Anura; family Bombinatoridae; genus Bombina; species Bombina bombina. The sequence goes on from NC_069507.1 coordinate 248,377,114, forward strand.
GCCAAACAATTCAGCTGCATGCTTTTCGGTTTGAAATTATTACTATTTCCTTATAAATTTCTCATTCATAAGGTATTGGGGAACAACTCCATTATCCCTGTGATCTGGGACATAAAGTATTTAAGAGGTTTTTTTTGTTTTCTAAGTACACTGCTCTGTGAATGAATGGGAAATAGTCTACTATTTCTGCAAATCATTCTTCAGAAGACGTTTTAAATCTTTACTTAAGCTACAAAGAGTATTTGCAACTAAACGTGACTGCTGTGATACTATTTCTTATAAAGGTGTCCGTTCTGGTTTCAAACTGTTTTTCATTATTTGCTTTGTTATGCTTCTACTTTTCTTTTCACGCTTTTCCGAAAATCTCATTAGCACAGCGGCCATTTTTCTGTTTCATTTTCATTTTTGCTTCTAATAAGTGATGGCTTTTTTCCCCCCTATTCAACAATGTTGTAAACTCTTTCACTGCTGGAGAAACTAGATTTGCTGCAGAGGTGGTCCCCGGATTAAAGTATTAATGTACTCAGGCAACTCAGCGCCTTCATTATTTCTTATTTTATGCCTTTATTATAAACGTTTTACTTGTCGTTATGAGCTCATCAGTCTTTTAAAATAGTAGTTATATAAACATTTACGTTTTTTTTTTTATGAAGAATAAATTATCCAAAGCATAGGAAATGTGCAACTTCATCTTGGCTCAGATGAACAAGTTTTTTTGTTTTTTTTCAGAAAGTTAAAATCCGAAGCATAGTAATAATGATGAGCAGACTAGATGGGCTCCATTTACCAAGCATCAATTGCTGCTTCATATAGAGCATGGCATTTTAAGCAACTTTCTAATTTACTCCTATTATCAAATTTTCTTCATTCTCTTGGTATCTTTATTTGAAATGCAAGAATTTAAGTTTAGATGTCGTCCCATTTTTGGTGAACAACCTGGGTAAATTGATCCACCAATAAAAAAGTTCTGTCCAGAGTTCTGACCCAAATAAAAAGCTTAGATGCCTTCTTTTTCAAATAAAGATAGCAAGAGAACAAAGAAAAAAGGAGTAAATTAGAAAGTTGCTTAAAATTGAATGCTCTATCTGAATCGCGAAATTTTTTTTTTTTTGTTCAGTATCCCTTTAAGTGGCAGCTTTGCTGCCTCTGAGCTTAGATAGATAAACCCTTCAACAAAGGATAACAAGAGAAGGAAGCAAATTAGATAATAGAAGTAAATTGGAAAGCTGTTTAAAATTGTATTCTCTTTCTGAATCATGAATTTCTAATTATGACCTCTCTGCCCCTTTAAATATCAAATAAGCAAAAGAGCAAGTTTCCATTCATTCCCCTGTCCCCGTGACGGCATAAGACAATCACAGACTCATATACATACATAGACCCCACATTTATCAAGCTGTGTGATCAGCTTTGGGGCTGTTTTGGTGAGTGTCCACCACCTTGGAGGTTAAGCATTTCAGACAACATTAACTCACTCATCTAAGATGACTAAAGGACTTGCACAATTGGTTATGTTAGAGTTGAGGGCGGGTTTGCATAAGCAATTGCTCATACAGTTTTAAATTCCGCCATCCAAAGCTGCTCCAGAGGCCATGAAGGCGTGTGCACAAGCTCTCTTTCTGAGAACATTAGCTGCACAATGTATGGTAAATGGGGGCCCTATGGTTAACCCTTGCACATGTTTAGCAGTGCCTTAGAAAGTGTGCATATAATACAGACAAAATCATTATTCCTGCTGCCCCTCCCCCTTTATTTCCTGCTATATAGAAATCCTGCATGTTTAGAGATCTGCCACCCTACAGTCTAACTGGATGGGAGAATAAGCTGGGGTAAGAGAGCACCAGTGATAATTACATTAGACTTTTGTGAATATCTGGTCTGTGTAAGCTCCACTTTTAAATGTCCATTGTATTGATCCTACCTGCCCAAGACAAACAGAATTACTTTACCATCCTGAAGTCATTTGCTGATCATCAGACTACTTGAGAAGTCATTTGCTGATCATCAGACTACTTGAGAAGTAATTTGCTGATCATCAGACTACTTGAGAAGTCATTTGCTGATCATCAAACTACTTGAGAAGTCATTTGCTGATCATCAAACTACTTGAGAAGTCATTTGCTGATCATCAAACTACTTGAGAAGTCATTTGCTGATCATCAGACTACTTGAGAAGTCATTTGCTGATCATCAAACTACTTGAGAAGTCATTTGCTGATCATCAGACTACTTGAGAAGTCATTTGCTGATCATCAGACTACTTGAGAAGTCATTTGCTGATCATCAAACTACTTGAGAAGTCATTTGCACATCATCAGACTACTTGAGAAGTCATTTGCACATCATCAGACTACTTGAGAAGTCATTTGCACATCATCAAACTACTTGAGAAGTCATTTGCCGATCATTAAACTACTTGAGAAGTCATTTGCTGATCATCAGACTACTTGAGAAGTCATTTGCTGATCATAAGACTACTTGAGAAGTCATTTGCACATCATCAGACTACTTGAGAAGTCATTTGCACATCATCAAACTACTTGAGAAGTCATTTGCCGATCATTAAACTACTTGAGAAGTCATTTGCTGATCATCAGACTACTTGAGAAGTCATTTGCTGATCATAAGACTACTTGAGAAGTCATTTGCTGATCATCAGACTACTTGAGAAGTCATTTGCTGATCATAAGACTACTTGAGAAGTCATTTGCTGATCATTAAACTACTTGAGAAGTCATTTGCTGATCATCAGACTACTTGAGAAGTCATTTGCTGATCATAAGACTACTTGAGAAGTCATTTGCACATCATCAGACATCATCAGGCTGTAAAGTCATCAGCTAAGGTTAAAAGGCCACTCAAGTCAAAATTAAACGTTCATGATTCAGATAGAGCAGCAATTTTAAACAACTTTCCACTTTACTTCCATTAACACAATGTGCACAGTCTTTTTATATTCACAGGATATACGTATATGCATTTGTGATTGGCTCATGGTTGTCACTTGGTACAGGGTGAGTGTAAATAGACATACCTTTAAAATTTGTCAGAAAAAAATCTACTAATCATTTAAAGTTCAGACTAAGGGGCATATTTATCAAGCTCAAGAAGTTCTTGTGAACTGCTGGTGTAATGCCGCCCCCTGCAGATTCGCGGCCAATCCCCGCTAGCAGGGGGTGTCAATCAACCCGATCGTATTTGATCGGGTTGATTTCTGTCCGCGGCCTCCGAGCAGGCGGACAAGTTATGGAACAGCGGTCTTTAGACCACTGCTTTATAACTGCTGTTTCTGGTGAGACAACTGTGAATAAGTGACTAGCGCCTAGGATAGTATACCTGCTACACTATAAAAAGACCCCCTAATAAGGTCCTGAAGAAAGATACAATTTTGGGTATATAGGAGCGCCGATGGCTTAAGGTATAAACAGGTTATTTATCTACACCACTAGATGTCCTAGATGTTAATCAGGACAACTAAATTCAATTATATCATTTAGATATGAATATAATCCACATGTGAAAGATCGTTTGAATAATAATTTAATTCACATATATTAAAACATCCGAACAAAAAAAAAGAAAAAAGAAGATAATGATGAATAAAATGAATAAAAAGACGAATAATATAAATCTATCGATATGATTCGGATTGAACCATTAAAAACAAATGAATACACCTTCCGTTTTAAATGGACCTCAGTGTAATAAATACACTTTTCAATGTACTTGGAATTTAAGAAATATAAGTTCTATAAAAGTTATACATATACTGGGTTGTTGTCACGAGCGATACCTACGCTAGGTTACTATCATAAATGGTACAAAATTGGTTGGATCACAAGTGCATAATTGAAATAAGTTGCATATAAAAAAGAACAAATAAAAAAAAAAAATAAGAAAAAATTATAATTGGATCAATACCGGTGTGTCCACAAGATCGTGATAAAAATGTGGAAAAAATTGTGATAAAAAATGTGTAAATAGATTCCACTAATATAGAAAAGTGTTAATAAATTTCACTAATATAAAAAAATTCCACTAATATAAAAATTAAAATCACAAAAAGGTGAAAAATGACAGTGATAGCAATCAAATTGATGGAAAACAATATTGAACCAAATCTTAGAGAAGAGTGAAAACAAATGAAATATATAACCACTAATTCTAATATATCGATATAACTAATATAACAGTGTGACTGATATAACAGTGTATTCGTGTGTTATAGCAGTGCTAATTCCTAATTCGGTTAAACATCAGCTGAGAATAGCAAAATGTCCAAGTGAAAGTCCCAAGTCACAATCAATGTCCCAAATAATGAATAAAAAGTCAGATAATTGTCCCAAATGATAATAATCCTAAAATTAATCCAGTAAGATCATTGATCCTTTTTTGTGTGCAGAGTTTGATCCAGTGTCCTAGTCCGTTGTGAGACGGAGACCTATGGAGAAAGAAAGTGCACTAAACAAAAAAACTTTTGGGATGTGGTCTATTGGTAAATAGACTTACCCAAATGCCGTTGTCCTGGGGGTATATTGAGCCTCACAAATCTTACTCTCTGTCGTCTACACGTTTCAGCCCTGTAAAAAGGGCTTTTTTCAAGACATCAATGAGACATAGGTCTCTGTCTCACAACGGACTAGGACACTGGATCAAACTCTGCACACAAAAAAGGATCAATGATCTTACTGGATTAATTTTAGGATTTTTATCATTTGGGACAATTATCTGACTTTTCATTCACTATTTGGGACATTGATTGTGACTTGGGACTTTCACTTGGACATTTTGCTATTCTCAGCTGATGTTTAACCGAATTAGGAATTAGCACTGCTATAACACACGGATACACTGTTATATCAGTCACACTGTTATATTAGTTATATCGATATATTAGAATTAGTGGTTATATATTTCATTTGTTTTCACTCTTCTCTAAGATTTGGTTCAATATTGTTTTCCATCAATTTGATTGCTATCACTGTCATTTTTCACCTTTTTGTGATTTTAATTTTTATATTAGTGGAATTTTTTTATATTAGTGAAATTTATTAACACTTTTCTATATTAGTGGAATCTATTTACACATTTTTTTATCACATTTTTATCACAATTTTTTCCATATTTTTATCACGATCTTGTGGACATACCGGTATTGATCCAATTATAATTTTTTCTTAATTTTTTTTTTTATTTGTTCTTTTTTATATGCAACTTATTTCAATTATGCACTTGTGATCCAACCAATTTTGTACCATTTATGATAGTAACCTAGCGTAGGTATCGCTCGTGACAACAACCCAGTATATGTATAACTCTGATAGAACTTATATTTCTTAAATTCCAAGTACATTGAAAAGTGTATTTATTACACTGAGGTCCATTTAAAACGGAAGGTGTATTCATTTGTTTTTAATGGTTCAATCCGAATCATATCGATAGATTTATATTATTCGTCTTTTTATTCATTTTATTCATCATTATCTTCTTTTTTTTTTTTTTGTTCGGGTGTTTTAATATATGTGAATTAAATTATTATTCAAACAATCTTTCACATGTGGATTATATTCATATCTAAATGATATAATTGAATTTAGTTGTCCTGATTAACATCTAGGACATCTAGTGGTGTAGATAAATAACCTGTTATATACCTTAAGCCATCGGCGCTC